>NC_056735.1:1155638780-1155766280 GCF_019279795.1 Protopterus annectens | reverse complement strand
TCCTCACACTTAGGGACCCCAGAAAACCTCATTCATTTGCAAACATAACAAAGTCAAGATCAAATCATCCAGGCTGTTAGTTGTGGTTGATCCAAACTGGGGTGCACCAGTCACTCCTGAGACTATGTGAGCAAATCTAGAGTGTGAAGAAGTCTGTGGTAATTGCCCTTGGCTAATATGATTAGAAGGGAGAACTAAGACTTCCTGAGTCAACAGCGGATCACCACAATAATTTTTG
Source organism: Protopterus annectens (assembly GCF_019279795.1). NCBI lineage: Eukaryota > Metazoa > Chordata > Ceratodontiformes > Protopteridae > Protopterus > Protopterus annectens. The sequence continues at coordinate 1,155,766,042 of NC_056735.1, read as the reverse complement.
GAATTTTTTTTCCTGAACCTTCAGAAAACCGTTGTGAATCAGTGAAAACAATGGAAACACATATGGACACATTCCCGCCAAAAGGAATAAGACTGCTTCTGTCCTCCAAGCATGGCTGCAATGATGTCTGCAACAGAATTTCTGCAGGTGTCTGTTCTGAAAGGTGAACAGGTCTATTTGAGGCTCTCCTCACATCTGGACTAGATCCAGGAAACCACTGCCTAGGATCTGCTTAGTCTGTCTACCACAATGTTTTGATCTGATGGGATGTGTGATGCCTGAAGAGTCACAGGATGCTGTAAAGCCAACTCCCAGGCCATCAGTGCCAACTGGCACACAGGGTATAACCTTGTACTCCGTTGATTATTGAGTTACCACATCACTGTGATATTATACTTAACCACCAGAAGAGGACCCAGAGTCCACAGGAAGAGAAGGATTTTCAAGGCGTGGATCATGCCAAAATTTCCTTTCCTTGATATTGATGTGCTTCTGTGCATCCTTGGACCCCCAAGTGGCCTTCCCATTGACAGAGTTCCCTAAGCGAAGTCAGACAAATCTGTCTGGACAGATTGCACCTGAAGAGAATAAATCTCAGAAATCACCTAATATATAGGGGACATAGGTTGGGGTATTTTACTAAGAATGATATAGAGAAGAAATGTTCTATAGATAAATGATCAATGGCTAAATTTTACTGTCTTCCTAAGTTACATAAAAATAAGTGTAACCGCTAAGGTCGCCCCATAGTTTCTGCATGTAACTATTTCCTTCATAATATTGGAAGTGTGTTGCATGAACAACTGTTACCTAAAGTTGTAAAGTTGTCTTCTTATATTAGAGACACTTTTGACTTTTTGGAAAAAGTGAGAAAAATTAAATGGAATGAAAATAGATATTGGATAGTGATAAATGTTAAAAATTTGTATACTAACATCTCACATGAATTAGGAATTGAGGCCCTTAGGTTTCATTTGGGAGATACTCCACTAACCTATTATGTACTAGATTTAGTACAGTTTTGTCTCAAAAATAATTTCTTTGAATTTAATGGGACTTTATACCAACAAATAAAGGGAACAGCAGTGGGAGCAGTGTTTGCTCCAATGTACGCAAATTTATTTATGGGACATTCTGAAGTACAATTCCTTTATAGAGTGATTTTTTTTTAGAAATTATGTGGTAGAATACTACCATTACATAGATTATTTCATTTTTCTATGTGAAGGTGGAAGGTCCAGTGTAAATAATTTCATTCATGAGTTAGATCATAATAATTTTGGAATTAATTTTGATGGTGCACAGTGTGGTGAAAGAGTGACATTTTTAGATGTAAATCTAGAGACAGAAGGAAACAAAGTGGCGACTTCTGTTCATTATAAGTTTGAGGGAATCAATAATTTCCTATATGGAACAAGCTGTCATCCTTCACATTTAATATCTGCACTTCCTTATAATGAATTGTTGCGTATTTCAAGATTAACCAGTGATATAATGAAAAAAGAGAAAGAAATTGAACAAATTTGCAATAAATTTATACAGACAGGCTATAGTGCAGTGTTTGTAGTGCAAGCTAAAAATAACCTTATGCTAGGAAGTCACGCTAAAAAACTGGTGGAGTATAAAGGCACACCAGATAGGAATAAAAATAATAAACCAGTGGACAAAATATTTTTTGTGACCACTTATGGTGTTTATAAGGAAAAATTGGTTAAAATAATTATGTCCCATTGGAATTATTTAACACAGCATCCCTTTTTGGGAGAATTATTACCTCAAAGACCTATGGTGTCATATAAACCGGGGAAAAGCATCAAAGATATGTTGGTGCATGCCCAGTTTAATTTTCCTGCAATAAGGTTGAATAAACATATATCAAATTTAGGTTTTAGAGCTTGTGGACACTGTAGAATATGTAGTCATACAGTAGGTTCTTTTGATAAAATAAATGGACAGAAGTTTGACTTGAATGATAGTTATGGCTGTGTGATGGAAGGAATTATTTATGTACTTAAATGTGAATGTAACTTATTTTATATAGGGAAATCTAAACAAAGTTTTTGTGTTAGATTTTTAGAACATTTAAGAAATATTAGAAATGAAAAAGTGGAAAGCCCATTAGGATTACATTTTAAAATGTACCATAACAGTGATGGGAGTAAATTAGAAGGTATTATTTTGGAAAAAGTGCATTGTGACAGAGGTATGTGTTTAAAAAGTAAATTGCAATGGAAAGAAGCACTTTTTATTTTAAAATTTGACACCTTGCACTCTAATGGGTTAAGCAGAGATCTTAATTGGAAATGGCTCTTGTAATGAGTTGCTCTTAATTGCTTTATTAATGCTGTTTTAATAAATATATAAATGAAGTGAGGAATTAGTATTGTTATACTTTGTTAAAGGCATTTGCCGAGGTGCTAGAGAGAAGTCAACTTTGTTATTACGAAAAACAAATCTTTGGATTTACTAGGTGAGTCATTTTTTGGATTTAATTTTTCTTCTGTGGTAACCTAGAATTTCTGCAGTTGTCTGTTCTGAAAGGTGAACAGGTCTATTTGAGGCACTCCTCACATTTGGACTAGATCCAGGAAACCACTGTCCAGGATCTGTTTAGTCTGTCTACCACAATGTTTTGATCTGATGGGATGTGTGATGCCTGAAGAGTCACAGGATGCTGTAAAGCCAGCTCCCAGGCCATCAGTGCCAACTGGCACACAGGGTATAACATTGTACTTCCTTGATTACTGAGTTACCACATCACTGTGATATTACACTTAACCACCAGAAGAGGACCCAGAGTCCACAGGAAGAGAAAGATTTTCAAGGCGTGGATCACTGCCAACATTTCCTTGATATTTATGTGCTTCTGTGCATCCTTGGACCCCCAAGTGGCCTTCCCATTGACAGAGTTCCCTAAGCGAAGTCAGACAAATCTGTCTGGACAGATTGCACCTGAAGAGAATAAATCTCAAAAATCACCTGAAGTGAAGGGGATGTGGTAATATGCATCATTCAAGTCTGGGGTCACCATGAAGGAGCAGTCTGCCAAAAGAGTAAGCACTGCCTGCAAGGTAAGTATCCTGAACTTGGGGGCCTTGAAAAAGGTATTCAGAAAGGAAACATCCAATACTAGTCTCCATGACAGCTGTTTTTTGGGAACCAAGAAAGTTCTGTAGTAAAAACGTTCATTCTTTCCAAAAAAGGGAAAGTTTCTATGACCCCCTAAGTCCAACATTTGCTGGAATATAGTAGGGAATAACAAAGTCTGGCTCAGCAGGTGAGGGGGCACTCAGCAGAACTGAGGCGGATGTTCCTTCCAGTGACCTTTAACCTCTGCCAACAGTGTTCAGCACTCATTTGTCAGAAACTACTGATGGCCAATCTGCCTTCTTGACAGCTAACCTTTGAGATGGGGTGCCCAGAAGGGGACTTAAGAAAGACAGGTGCCATGCCTTGGCATGGTCATAGGTTGGAAGGGGGGTACCCTTTTTGGGAAAGGAACCTCTCTTGTTAGGTTTGGTGGAGTTATAACCATACCATATCCTTTTGGTGCCTTGGCTTTTGTTTGGCTTGGAGTTCCTTTTCTGGGCAGTTGAAAATGAAAAGCTGAAAAGCTCAGAAGTCTATACAAAGTATGTGCTGGTCTCATTTCTTATCACAGGAGTTATTAGGGATGTGAGTCTTGCAATATGTGAGGTCTGCAATGGTCAGCTTTATGTCATATTCCTGATCTGTACATGTTTCTGTTTGCACTCCAGCACTTATCAACTGTGTGTGGTGTTTTTGTCTTATTCTACCGGTTGGGCAACCATAGTGTTAGTATATATAATTAAGGGGGTGTGAGGTGGGGGGGGGTGCCTCACTGCATAACATTTTTTTCACAGAATATTTGTTATGGAAGCACATTCAGTCAAATGAGTTTTCAGGCAAATCAGTTTTCGAGCATAAGATTTTTCAGACAAACGGGTTGAAGCTTTTGAGTTTCATGCAAATGAACTTTCAGACAAATGACCTGGAACTGTTTCACAGGAACATGTGCATTTAACTGAAAGCTTCAACATGCATCCAATAATTATTTCAGATCATGCACCAATAACAACTACGGTAAAACTGAAATGTAATGAAGTAAAAATGAGACACTGGTGCTTCCTCACCTGCCTACCCGTTATAAAGAGAGGAATTTAAGGAATGGGTTGTGGAAATAATTCCAGAGTTATTAGGTACGACAAATTTCTTCAGAAGTTATAGCTAGTGAGTGGGTAAAATGAAATTGGAGTTTAAAATAGGGTAATATAAAAGAAAAAAGAGATATGGTTAAGAAGTAACATGAAATTTTTAGAAGGGCTGACAAAGGTTATTGCAGAATATGAGGAATCTCACAAAACAAGAAGAGGTGCAATTGCAAAGTGCTAAAGAATAGATAAGGGAGTATGTGGATAATATGCATGAGATTAGAAAAACTGTTGTTAAGCACCTGTTTCTGATAATAACTCCAGAGCACAAAAACCTTTAGCACAATGACTTAGGCAAGAGAAAGTAGAAAGGGTTGTTGCCAAACTTAGGGAGCATGTAACAAGAAAAACAACCAGGGATCCTGTAAAAGTATTAAGAGATTTTACGGAAACTTTATGAAAATGTGTATAAAGCAGAGAAATGTGGAAATGAAGAAAGAAAACAAATGGAAATGTTTATGGAATACTTAAGTATGCCAAGGTCAAGATAGACGACACTCAACAATTAAGAGTTAAAACAGGAGGAGATGGCATAAAATGGTGATGTATAATCAATCTGCAGTAATGTCTGCAGGAATAGATGGTATTCCTGTGGAAGTCTGAAAGCTAGGAGGGAAGAAAGTGGTAAAAATCTGGAAGGTTTTATTTAACAGTATTTTTAAATGGACGGAAAGAATCAACATTCTAGAAGAAAGCTGTGGTAGCTGTAATAACTAAATATGGTAAAAAACCCATCAGAGCCAGCTTCATACAGGCCCATTTCATTATGTCAATGAATGGCAAACGTGTTGTCAAAATTATAGATATGGATCAATGTAGTTTAGTGGAAGGAAGGCAAACATTTGCCAACATTAATAGAACAATGATGATCTAGTAGGAAGCACAGTGTAAGAAAATAACACTGTTGTTGGTGGGTCCTGATACAGAGAAAGCATTTGTCAGACTAATCTGGGATTTTATGAGTACGGCAATAGAAGCATTTGCATTCCCGGATAAAATAATAAGGTTAATTAGGAGGCTATATAAAGGACACAAGGCAAAATTTAAAGTGGGAGAGTTCCTCTCTGACAAGTTGCATCTGAACAGAGGAACCAGGAAGGGGCATCCTTTTTCCCCTTTGTTATTTGCTTTATATTTACACCCCTTGGCAAAGAAAATAAGGTACTCTGAAATTCAAGAATATAACTGGTACGGTACTCCAGAAAAGTTAGCCTTATCTGATAAATCCAGAAAATGACATTTTGGTGTTGTTGAACATTTTGACACAGGTCTTTTCCTGAAATGAAGACAAAGCAAGTGCTACAGCAGAAAACAATGTACCCCCACACATGACCTGGTTCAAGAATACCCATATTTATGGGGGCAAGATAAGAAGGATATGTGGCAAGAAAGTAAACAAACCATAATACAAAAACTGAGAAACTGGAAAACCTCACTAAAAGAATCACAGGCCTAAAGCAGATGCCATATGCTGACCGTCTAAAAAAACTCCAGCTATACACTGTGGCATATCGTCTACTCAGAGGCGATCTCTGCTTAACATACAAGGCCATGTCAAACCCTGAGCTGTTGGACATGCTCCACTTAAAGTAATCCCAATCCCTCAGAGCCACACGCTCCAGGGATCGAAACCTTGTCATCACAATGAGCAAAACATGCTGGAGGGATAGGTTCCTGACCCAGAGACTCCCCATACTCTGGAATAGACTGCCCATACATGTAAAGCAGAGTGCCTCATTGGCCCTCTTCAAAAGGAACCTTGATGATTGGATGGGAGATAGGAAATTCACCCAAGGGATCATGTCAATCGCCCTGCTAGACAGGGGTCCAGAGAAGTAAATATTGTGGAAAGAAATATCCAGGGAATTGTTATGGCTAGGCTTGTATAGGCACTAGGGCCGATAGCCTAGTACAAACCTATGAACCTATGAATATGAATAGTAAGATAGGAGCAGTGAAAATATTTTCAGTACTTTTAATTTTACATACAGGTTAAGCATATTTTTATCAATCAGAGGAGGAGTTGTGAATGGTAACTAATAATGAGTTGAAGGAATTTATTTGGGAGGACAAGAGGATAATAGTTAAGTGGGAGAAGTTGATTACCTGATTTGAAGGGATATTTTAGAGCTACACAGTTAAGGCTCATGTATATAACACAAGCAGAAGGTTATAAATCAAAGTGGAAAGAGATGATGATAATTATGATGATGATGGTGAAATAGGGGGTAAGGAAAGAGTAAGATTTTGGATTCAGGTCCTTAAGGAGAATAATAACCATAGAGAACATTTTATTCATAAAGTAGCAGAAAGTATCCTAAGAACTAAGCCAACATAGAAATGGAGAAAGGAAATTTCCCCAACAGGAATGACAACAAATAAGGGTATAGAAAAAAAAGACAACTGTATTTATGCATTCTCCACATTTCTTGCCTTCTCATTGGGTCCTTTAACTTATATTCTTTCTTTTATTTTTGGCACATTCAGTTGCTGCCTGATTTTTATCTTCTAGTTTGATTTCCATTCCTGCTTGATGCCGATATGCTTCTGCTAGACTAAACAGGGAAGTCATCTTGGATTTATTATCCTCATGTTTCAAAACTTTCACTACATTTGTCTCTTTTGAGGTCAGCAGATATACATGTAATCAGTTTCAAGGAGGCCCAGCCCTCCTTCAGAGCTGGTAATATATAATCTTGGTATGCACTGAATTTTATAAATAATTTGGTGAGCATGAAGCATCTTGCTTGTTTTCCTGTCTAATCTATCCAACATGTTTTGGGGCCAGTCAATCACTCCAAAAGTATAAGTTAGTACAGGAAGAGAAAATTGGTTTATAGCTTGGATTTTGTTTCTAGATGTCAACTCTGTTTTCAGGATTCAAGTCTTCTAAAGTACTCCTTACAAAGTTTTATTCACATTTGTTCATGTTTTATTGTTGATCCTTCATTAATTCCCAAATATTTATACACGCCCTCTTGCCCAAGTTCTTTTATATCACATTCTTCTCCTAAACTGATGTTTTCTTGGTGCTGCAGTTTTCCAGCTTTAAAGGTTGCTTTTGCACATTTATCAAGACAAATGACATTCTTATATCATCTGAAAAAGTTTTGACAACTTGCAGTTCTGCTTTCAGTTCCTCATCTGATGAGCTATACAGTTTTAAATCATCAACAAAGAGAAGATGAGAAGTCTTTACACTTTTTTGTTTTCTAGGAGCTAAATTATACCATGGCCTACACTGTTAAGTAGACAGCTTCATGGGTTAAAGGCAAAGCAGAATAGCAGCGGTGACAGAGAGTCACCCTGGAATATTCCCCCTTTGAATTTTTATCCCTGGAATAATAATTTGTCTTTTATCATGGCTTAATTGCAAAGTGGTCTGCCACTGTTTCATAGTCACCGTAATGTAGTCAATCAGTGTAGGGTGTATCTTATACATTTTAAGCACTCTTTTATCCATGAATGTGGAATACTATCAAATGCCTACTATAGGACACAATTTATGTCCACAGAGGACAAGGAGAGGTTACTGAAGGAACTCACAGACCCCTAGCATAAGGAAAATACCTTTATGATGGGTGACTACAACTAACCATTACTAATCTGGTATACCTACTCCTCAAAAACAGGGTACATCCAAAGATTCCAGGCTTAATAAATGATAATTCTCTTTAACAAAGATAGGAACCTTCTTGACCTCATCTTTAATGTCACAGTCCCCAATGTACTACTTCTATAATACTGCCATCTCTGTTTAAATCTTACCATAAATTACTGACCTTCTTTAAAATCTCAAACACTCCCTCAGTGAATAATTATGAATTTAAGGACTTAATACAGACCAACTAACTTAAACTCAAGAATAAATTCTCTAACTTTAGTTGCACTATCCCCAGACCCCATGCAGCTTCAGCTGTGAATTATGAAACTGAGTTCTCCTTTCACTTACAAAAGTACAATGACACACTAGTCCACACCACAACCAAATATGAGAAATTTAAGAACATATTAATGTCATGGTCCACCAATGTATAAAAACTCTATAATGAAATAAAGAAACTTCTTAAGTCCTATAACAGATCTAAATCTGCTTACATTAACAACTCTATCAAAAAGATCAGCAAATACCTAAAAACTTCCATCAGGAAGATCAGAGCAAAATATGGACTAAAACTAGTTTCTGAAGCCAAGAATAATTTTAAGTCCTTCTATAACACCCAATAATGTTCTGAGCAGATCAAAAATGGCACCATCCACTCTGACCCTAAAGATAAAGCAAATATTCCTGTGGATAAATTAAGTGCTAACTTTGTCCCAATTCCACAAATTTGTGTGTACCTTACGCCCTCAAGATCTCCAAGGAACATGTCCTAACTCTGATCACAAAAGCCAAAAATATAATTTTCACAGACCCAAACAATATATCAGTACACCTGATAAATATTGCCAACTGTGCCCTTGTGGAGCCCCAACAGAATGTATATACTGTAGCTTAAGCTTATCCACAGGTTATGCCCTTGAAATATGCAGAAGGGCTGCTATGATGCCCCTTCATAAGGGAGACCCTACTACTGACCCCATGAACTACAGAACCATCAGTCAAATTAGCCTAGAATGCAAAGCCTTGGATTGCATTAGGTCTATCTTCATAAATTACAATATCCTAAACCTCAACAGTTTAGTTTTGTAAATAGCAGGTCATGCCTTCTTAAGTTAGTTAACTCTTTGAAAAAGGTTATGGAGTAAGTGGAATGTGGTCATTCAACCTGTAATATACATATAGATCCAGCATACACATTTAACACCATCCCCCAAGCTGGTATTGTAAAAAAGCTTTAAAAAACTAAATATAAACATTTTTCATAGTAAGGTGGACAGCTGAAAGACAGAATCCACATAGTTGGGGCCACTTCTGATAACAAGATTACAACTAGAGGTGTCACTCAGAACTTTGTGCTGAGAGTACCCCTTTTGGGATTTACTTCTGTGATCGCCAAACCCTAAACCAGACCTATGGCTACCTAAATATTTATTTATTTATTTTATTTATTTTACATTTGTTGACCGGGATAGTCCATCTGGGTGTGAGCCCATTTTCAGCGGAGGCCTGGGGAGAAAGCTCCAATGAAACAAGAACAACACTGACAGGTACAGTGTCGGTTTTACATAGAATTTAACAGAAATATCTAGAGACAATAAAGAAAAGTACAGTTTTGTACCTACCATAAATGTAGATGTTTGAGTGTATTCACTGCTGCAGTCATTACACTTGGGGTTATCCTGCCGTCAGGCGGTCCCGCAGTCGGCCAGAGTTCCAAAGTCTTGGTCCTGCGTCAGTTGCTGTCGCCTCTTCCCTGATGTCAGTGCGCCAGGGGTATATAAGATGCAGCCGACGCCATTTTCTTCAGTTTTTCTTGCCCCAGATGTCAGGTGCCCCCAAATAGGTAGGCAATACATATTGCTAATAAAACATACAATAAAGGTAAAAACAACACCGTCAGTTACCAGCAAATACACCACATAGGTAGTATAGGGTAGAAAGGTATAGATAGGTCCCAGCTAAGAAAGAGTGGATGGTGGGAGGATAACCTGGACTGCAGCAGTGAATACACTCGAACATCTATATTTATGGTAGGTACAAAACTGCACTATGTTCATCGTGTTTCACTGCTGCAGTCATTACACTTGGGTTGAATCCCAAAACTGAGTTAGGGTGGCTGGTTCTATAGAGGATTTGGGGTGGCTATGAGGCCCTGCAGCACTGCAGTGGCAAAGCCAGCTCTGGATCTAGAATAAAGAGGCAAGTGATAATGCTTGGTAAAGGTGTGCACTGTACTCAAAGTTGCAGCTTCCAAGATATCTTTGGTAGGTACTCCTCTAAGGTAGGCAGTTGAAGTGCTGTTGTCCTGGTGGAATGTGGCCTAATGTTACTAGGTACAGGTTTCCCATGCTGTGTGTAGCAGAAACGGATACAGTGTCCTATCCACTTTAAAATGGTCTGCTTTGAAATAGCCTTTCCCTGTGATCCTGCAGCATATGCTACAAACAATTGCTCAGTTTTTCTGAAAGCTTTTGTTTTGTCCAAGTAGAAACGTAACTGTCTGTGTATGTCCAATTAATGCAGAAGTCTCTCCCCTTTATTCTGGGGATTTGGATAAAAAGTTGGCAAGTGAATAGTTTGGTTAAGAGCCACACTGAATACCACCTTTGGCATAAATTAAGGGTTTGTTCTTAAAGAAACCCTGTCTTGGAGAAAAATGATGAAAGGCTCCACTGCCATTAGTGCCTGTAACTCTGAGACTCTTCGTGCTGTGGTTATTGCCAGAAGCACAGCAGTTTTCCATGACACATATTTTAATTCTGCTGAATTGGCTGGCTCAAAAGGAGGTAAAGTTAGTTGTTCCAAGACAAAATTGAGGTCCCAAGTTGGTGTTGGTGCTCTCCGGGACGGTCTTATGTTTTTAGCCCCTCTGAGGTCCTATTTTATCAATGGATGAGAGAAAATAGGAGGATCTGTGTTGTAATAAGCCGAGATGGCAGAGGCGTGGATCTTAATGGATGAAAAGGATAGTCCTTTGTCCAGCATCTCAGTTAAGTATTGTAATATCTGAGGAATATTTGGGACAAGAGGGTCAAAGCTTTGAGCCTGGTTCCAGGCAGAGAATCTCTTCCACTTTTCTGAATAAGATTTCCTGCTGCTAGGCCTCCTAGCCTCCAGAATGACATCCATAACAGCTTTAGAGAGAGGTGTTGTCTGCTTGACTAAGGAATCTGCCATGCAGCCAGGTTTAAGGTTTTGAGCTGACTGTGCAGGATCTGATTATTTTTTTGAGTCAGAAGGTGCAGAGTTTGAGGTAAGATCCATGGTGGGCCTTGAGCTAAGTTCTTTAAGATTGGGTACCAGTGCTGGCGTGGCCAGTCTGGGGCAATCAGGATCATCTGTGTTTTTTTCTTGTCTGGCTTTTAGGAGTACCTTTGAAAGGAGAGGCAGTGGTGGGAAGGCATAAACTTTTAGGCTTTTCCAGCTGAACGAAAAAGCATCCACTTTCCATGCTTGTGTGTGATAAGTCCTTGTGCAGAATTTTTGTAGTTGGCAATTCACTGGGGCGGCAAAAAGATCTAAGTCTGGGCACCCCCATTTTTGCGTTATCATGTTGAATACTTGTGGATTTAATTTCCACTCGTGAGGATCCATGATGTTTTGCTTAAGTCATCTACCAGAGTATTTTTCTTTCATGGCAGGAGTTGTGCTTGCAGATGAACTTGATAGGTTAGAGCTGTGTTCCACAAGGTCATGGCTTGTCTGCATAGGGGATAAGAATGAGTGCTCTCTTGCTTGTTTATGTACCACATAACTGTGGTGTTGTCTGTCTTTAGTAGTAGTTATCCTGGATGCAGAAGGTCCTTGAAAGCTGTTAGGGCATTTTCTACAGCTAACATCTCTTTTTGATTGATGTGAAGATGCATTTGGTCTGTGGCCCACGTGCCCTGAATACATCTTCCTGCCATGTGTGCTCCCCAGGCGTAATCTGAAGCATCTGTTGTTAGTGTCTGCCTGGCTGTGGGTAGAATGAAAGGCTGTCCCTTGTTGAGGTGACATGCCTGTGCCCACCACTGAAACTCCTGCTGTATGCAGGGAATTAGTGGTATTACTGCTTCCAAACTATGACAGTGTTCAGTCCAAACACTATTTAGGTACCATTGTAATTTCCTCATATGCAGTCTGGCATACGGAATTAGTAGTATGCAGGATGCCATGAATCCCAAGGCCTGCAGAATTTTTCTTGCAGGGAGTTGGGTCTTTGTTGTCATCAATTGAAAGTACTGAGTCAGTTGTCCTTGCTTGTCTGGCATGAGATAAGCCATCTGGGCCGTTGTATTTAAGCTGGCACCCAGGAATATTATCTCTTGTGAGGGCACTAGTTTTGACTTCTTTTTGTTTACTGTGTACCCCAGGCAAATTAGCAACCTTTTTACAAATGCCAGATGATTTAGAAGAAGGTCCTTGCTCTCTGCTTGAATAAGGCAGTCGTCCAAGTATGGATATATTTGAATTCCTTTTTGTCTGCAAAATGCAATTACTGGTGCCAGGCATTTTGTGAAGACCCTGGGTGCAGTAGATAAGCCAAAGGACAGTGCAGAGAATTGGTAATGCATTGAACCAGCTATGAATCTGAGGTATCTTCTGCAATTTTGTCTGATAGGGACATGCAGGTATGCCTCTTTGAGGTTCAAAATAACAAGCCAAGCCTTCTTGCCCAGCATGGGAAGAAGCTGCTGTAGTGTCAACATTTTGAATTTCGGAACATCCAGGTAAGTATTTAGAGTAGAAAGGTCTAGTATGGGTCTCCAGGCTCTGTCCTTTCTGGGGACCAGGAAAAGTCTTGAGTAAAATCCTTGTCCTTGTTCCTGTTGTGGCACTTTTTGAATAGCTCTCATGTCCATGAGGGCTGTAATTTGTTTTTGTGCCTCTGCCCATTGATTTTGTGGCAGGTCTGGCATTCCTTTTAGCCTTGGTAGAGTGTGAAAGTGGAACCTGTAACCCTGAGACACAATATTCAGAACCCATTTGTCTTGGGTGATTATATGTCAATTTTGAGAAAAAAGTGCTAGTTTTCCCCCTAAGGGAGCTGCCAAAAGGTAAGTGCTTGGCATTCGAAGGGGGAAGTCATTGGGACTGTTTCCTGTAAGGTTGTGACTTGTCTTCACCTCCTTTTGGGGTCAAAGCACCCCACTTTCATGGTCTGTATGAGCCTTGGGGCTGAGATCTGCCTCTTGGGCATCTGTATCTGCCTCTTTGTGGTCTGTCTGACACTGGAAAGGACCAATTCTTTGAAGGCCAATTTCTGCTAAATCGAGGTGGCTGTACCTGTAAGAAATCCTTCACTGTTTACATAGATTTTGCCTTATCCTCCATTTTCTTTAATACCTCTTCTGCCTTAACACCAAATAAAATATCCTGCTGTAAAGGAACATCCAATAATTTTGCCTTAACATGATCAGGTAAACCTTGTTCTTTTAACCAAGCATGCCTTCGAATCAAAGATCCTGTAACTGCTGCTCTACAAGAAGCCTCTAATGAATCAAAACCACATTGCAGAGTATGTTTTCCCACTTGTTCAGCTGCATGCAATAAATCCTGCATTTCCTTATAGTCAGGATGTTCTGAACTTGTAAGCATCTTCTATTTTAACAGAGACATTAAATATTGTTGGTATTTAAGCATGTGAAACTGGCAATTTAAAGCTCTCACTGCTAAAGTTGCAGAAGTGTAAACTTTCTTCCCCCATCTGTCTAATGCTCTAGAATCCCTGTCAGAGGGAACTGGATTTTTAGCCGTGGAAGCCTTTACCCCTTTGGGACCCTGGGAAATAGTTTTTGGGTCAGCAACAGGGTTTTTATAAAGAAATTTGTGAGAGTCAGGGACTCTGTAGTACCTGTCTGGGTTGACTGGAGCAGGGGGCAAAGAATCAGGATTTAAACTGGTTTCAGAGAACACATCATTCACAATATCTAACACTGGCAGAATAGCAAGGGGCCTGTGCTGAGGCAATAAAAGAAAGTCTCTGAGCCTTTTCTTGGATTCTGAGTAATCCTGGCTCTCCCAATGGAAATGCTCCCTCATGGTATGTAAAGTTTCCCCAAAAGAGTAATCCTCAGGAGGAGAGGCTGAAGGAATTGATTCTTCAGCATCAGAGTCCTCATAGGGGGGGTAAAGAGTATCCCTGGTCTGAAGAGGAATCAGAAGAAATGGAAACCTGGTCAGAGGAATCATAGTCTGTATCCTGCCTAGGCCTTTTATCAGGAGGGGGATGGGAACCCCTGATCAGAGTAATCAAGTCTTTGGCCATTTTGAGCATCTGTTTTTTAGGCATGGAGGCCTGTCCAGGTGAATGCTGTACTTGCTTCTTTGTCTTTAATGAAGTTTTAGACTTGGCTGTAGTTTTTATGGTAAACTGTGAAGGTCTGAAAACACCCTCAGAAGCTGATGCCTGCTCAGCGGCTCCGGACCCATCTGAAGGGTTAGTTTCCGTAGGCCCAACACCTTGAGTATCCAGAGGCCTAGACATCTCCACGTGGGAGTCGGAGGCGGCCTGTGGCTCTGAGGTAGCGGGTGTCAGGGACTGCGAAAGCTCCTCACTGAGAACCGGCGAACCAGCGACTGGCCTAGAAGAGGCTTCATCGTCAGTTTTGGGCCTCAGATGCCTGTCCTTATCCTTGTCTTTGCGTTTTTTGTGTATTCCGGTCGTCGGTTGTTCCGACGGCATGGTATAATTAAACCTTCGGCCAAAGTAATGGTGAGCAAAATCAAACCGAAGTTTAATAGTGTGTTTGTTAAATCTAGCACAAAACCGACGTCGTGGTCTGGGCCTAGGCATGGAATACAGTAAGAATGAAAACCCTTATGAGGTATTTGCTTCCCACAAGAAATACAATTATTAACTTTTACTGACATCGGTCTGAGGCAAGAAAAAGTTTCCCCAACGGGGTACTTAGCTTTATTGAAGACTTCAGTTCTGAAATTCGAATTGAAAATCTCAGGAGTCGGCCGACTGGCACTTGCGAACTGCTTTTGTTTCGGGCACCACGCGGCAAGAAAGACTGAAGAAAATGGCGTTGGCTGCATCTTATATACCCCTGGCGCACTGACGTCAGGAAAGGAGCGACAGCAACTGACGCCAGACCAAGACTTTGGAACTCTGGCCGACTGCGGGACCGCCTGACGGCAGGATAACCCCAAGTGTAATGACTGCAGCAGTGAAACACGATGAACATGTACAATATACAACAGGCACTTTAATGAAAAGGAGAAAGTTATTACAATATAGTAAAGTCATATATATCTATATCTATATCTATATATATCTATATATATATATATATATATATATATATATATATATATAGATATATATATGTTTTGGGGGGGGTTTGTGGGCAGGGGTCCATCTTTAGTTGATCATTTGAGTATACTTTAGTACGTGTACATATGTATACCCTTACAAAAGAAAATAAATTATCAAATTATACTCTTATTGTAGGTAGCTGATAGGTGGTGTTAACAAGTGGGAGTGTGTATACATTGAGACTATAAAATTTAGGGGATGAAATTTGATGTGGGCTTATGTGGCATTAGCCTGGCTTGGTGCAGGAGCAGAGGCAGTTGTTAGTGAGGTGGTCTTTGAGCAGAGTTTTTAATTGGTGCAGGTTGGTAGCATTTAGGATACGTTGAGGGATTGCGTTCCAAAGTTTAGAAATTTGGTGGGAGTAGAGGGCGTCCCTGGCTTTTCTGTTGCTTTTGGATACTTGGAGGAGTGTTTTGTGAGGATTGGAGTTGCCAAGTGTTAGCATATGGTTGGAGTAATTGTTGTAGGGCTGGGGTTCGGTTTGTCTGGTACATTAGTTGGTGAATAGGTTAGTTGTTGTGAGAATTCTAGCCAATTTATTTGCTGTAGGGCAAAGCAGTGGTGGGACCTATATGGGCAGCTAGTAGCGAACTTGGCTATATTATTGTAGGCTGATTCAAGTTTGGTAAGGTCAGCTTTGTTAAGGTTTGTAAAGATGGGAGAAGCACAGAGAACAGTAGATAAGAGATGAGTCCTGGCGATGCTTAGTCTAGAATGGCTAGTTAGGAAAGGATTAGTTTGGTAAAGAGAGCCTAGTTTGATGTGTTTTTTTTTAATGGTTTGAGAGAGGTGTGGGTCAAATTTTAATTTGCTATCAATTGTGACACCTAGTAATTTGGTATGTGAGCTGGTGTTTATGATTGTGTTGTTAGAGGAGTGGATTTGAAAAGTGGCTGAGGGATTGGGTGTTTTTGTGGGGAGAAAGAGCATGAGTTTGGTCTTGTTTGGGTTCAGTGTGAGGTTAGTGTTAGGTAGCCAGGATTCTACTTCTAGGAAGGATTGTTGTGTTATAGCCTGCAGTTGTGTTAGAGAGGGGGAGGAGCATATCTGGGTAGAGTCATCTGCATACTGGATGACAAAGGCGAGAGATGTGGATTTATGGAGTTGATTTGTGAAGATGATAAAAAGTAGGGGGCCTAATATGGAGCTTTGTGGAACTCCAATGTTAACAGGGAGCAAAGATGATAGCTCCTGTTGCCATCTAACAGCCTGCTGGCGTTTGGTTAGACTGCTGTGGAACCAAGCTAGGGAAGAATGACTGAGATGTAATGTGGCCAGTTCTGACAGCAGTTTTTGGTGTGAAACTGTGTTGAATGCCTTTGAGAGGTCTAGAAAGATAGATGAGACATATTTATTCTGATTTCTGTGTTCATTTATTGTGTTAGTAAAGCTGAGGAGGGCGGTTGTGGTGCTGTGGTGGGGGTGAAAACCATGTTGTGTGTTTGATAGGAGGTTACTGGAGAGAAGGTAGTTTAGAAGCTGCGATTGAATACATTTTTCTAGTATTTTGGAGAGGGTGAAAGAATGGCAATGGGCCTGTAATTAGTAAGCTCAGTAAAGTTGCCACCTTTATGCAGTGGGGTGATATAGGAGACTTTCCAGATTAGTGGGACATGGTTCTCAGAGACAGAGCAGTTGATGAGGACAGAAATGGGGTAGGCTACGACTTTGGAGGCAGCTTTGAGGAATTCTGATGGGAGGCTGTCAGCAGCTAGGCTGGTGGGCTTGAGCTTACTGAGTAGTTTTTTTATGGTATGGGTTGGGACGGGGTTAAAGGAGAAGGAGTTTACACCCTCATTGTTGGCTACGGGGATTGTAGTAGTGATGTTTTGGTCATAGTCAATAAGTGAGTGAATTGTGTTTATGAAAAAAGAATTGAATTGTGTTGCGATGTTATCATTTGATGGGGGTGTGATAGGATTGGGGTTGGACGTACTACCAGGTTGCAGGAGTTTGTTTATAGTGGCCCAAAATTTTTTGAAGTTGCTTTTGTTTCGGTTTACTATTAAAATTTCGAATGGCACTCCGTCAACTGTGCTATAGTCGGCAACGGAAGTTCGAAAACGTCGAATGTCGAAGTCAAAAAATCAATCTAGGAACGGTTTTAACATGGGTCGAGGTAGGTGTTCAGTATTATTCTGAACTACAAACATCTCCCCTACCTCGACCCATGTTAAAACCCATTCCTAGATTTTTTTTTGACTTCGCAATTATCATTTTCGAACTTCCGTGTTCGACTATAGTATAGTCGACGGAGTGCCGTTCGAAATTTTAATAGTAAACCTTTTGTTTCTTTGCTGCGCAGTGATGTAGTAGGCTTTTTTGTCAGCCTTTACCTGGGATTTTGCTTTATTCCTAAGTTGTTTGAAAAGTAGAAGGTTGTCATTGCTTTTGTTAGTTAGCCAGTGTTCCCATGCCTTGTCTCTTTCTTTTAATAGGTCTTTGGTGTTGTTTCTAAGCCAGGGTGTGTGGTGATGTTTTATTCTACCTATTCTGCAGGGAGCCAGGCTGTTTAGGATATTGAGGAAGGTGGTGTTAAAGTGTTGAACAGCGTCATCTAGTGGTAGTGTTTTGAGGGGGGACCAGTTAATTTGTTAGAAGAGGGAGTAAAAATGTGGGTATTACATTTTTTCTTGTTGTGGATTAGCCTATGGACTACTTGTCTAGGTGGAATAAGATTGTTTCTGATTAGGTATGTGGGTAGGTGGTCACTTATATGTGGGTATTACATTTTTTCTTGTTGTGGATTAGCCTATGGACTACTTGTCTAGGTGGACTAAGATTGTTTCTGATTAGGTATGTGGGTAGGTGGTCATTTATGGTACTGGGGAGGCATCCTGCTAGAAGGGGTGTGTTATTTTTATTTGTGAGAGTCCAGTCCAGGATGGATTGTCTGTTGGAGGCTTTGTCTATTCTTGTGGGGTTTTGTATGAGCTGGGAAAAAACATATAGGTTTATGAAATTGGATGGATTATTAGAATTATAGGTGGACCAGTCAGTGTTGAGGTCACCCATAATTATGGTTTCTAGGTGTAAGGTTGTGGATAGCCAGTGAAGTATGTCTTCAACTGTGCTAGTGTTATCTCCTGGAGGGATATAGATAAATATGATAATATCTGCAAGCTGGGTGCCGCTGTTAAATTGCCCCATGATATGATACCATTACAGCAAAAAAATAATCCATGAAAACACACAGTATGCAAAAAATGGGCTAAGCTTAACTGCAAAAAAGAGCATTATTGTCACATTTGGTTAAAAAAAAAATCTACAACTTATAGTATAACAATTCCAAATTGATACAGTTGTGAAGAATCTTGACTACTTAACTGACAACCTCTTCTTCAACTACCACGTACCACCAGTAATTAGAATAATCTTCTGTCTAGCACAAATGAAATCTAAGCCATGCTAATTAGTAAATGCCAAAAATCTCAATATCCTCAAACAGTAACACAGCAATTGAACAAATTACTTGAGGCAAACTTCGGTTGACAGACGAAATCAGACAGAAGTCCCTGTGGACTATGATGTTTGTAGATGACATTGTGATCTGTAGTGAGAGTAGGGAACAGGTGGAGGAGACCCTGGAGAGGTGGAGATATGCTCTAGAGAGAAGAGGAACAAAGGTTAGCAGGACTAAGACAGAATATATGTCTGTGAATGAGAGGGAGGATAGAGGAATGGTGAGGATGCAGGGAGTAGAGGTGGTGAAGGTGGATGAGTTTAAATACTTGGGATAAACAGTTCAGAGTAACGGTGAGTGTGGAAGAGAGGTGAAGAAGAGAGTACAGGCAGGATGGAGTGGGTGGAGAAGAGTGTCAGGAGAGATTTGTGACAGACAAGTACCAGTAAGAGTGAAAGGGAAGGTCTACAAGAGGGTAGTGAGACAAGCTATGTTATATGGGTTGGAGACAGTGGCATTGACAAAAAGGCAGGAGTCAGAGCTGGACGTGGCAGAGTTAAACATGTTAAGATTTGCACTGGGTATGATGAGTGTAGATAGGATTAGCAATAAGTATATTAGAGGGTCAGCCCAGGTTGTAAGGTGTGGAGACAAAGCCAGAGAGGCAAGATTACATTGGTTTGGACATGTGCTGAGGAGGGATGCAGAGTATATTGGGACAAAGATGCTAAGGATGAAGCTGCCAGGTAACAGGAAAAGAGGAAGGCCTAAGATAAGGTTTATGGATGTGGTGAGAGAGGACATGCAGGTTGTTGGTGTGACAAAGCATGATGCAGAAGACAGGAAGAAATGGAAACAGATGATCTGCTGTGGCGAGCCCTAATGGATAGGATTAGCAATAAGTATATTAGAGGGTCAGCCCAGGTTGTAAGGTGTGGAGACAAAGCCAGAGAGGCAAGATTACATTGGTTTGGACATGTGCTGAGGAGGGATGCAGAGTATATTGGGACAAAGATGCTAAGGATGAAGCTGCCAGGTAACAGGAAAAGAGGAAGGCCTAAGATAAGGTTTATGGATGTGGTGAGAGAGGACATGCAGGTTGTTGGTGTGACAAAGCATGATGCAGAAGACAGGAAGAAATGGAAACAGATGATCTGCTGTGGCGAGCCCTAATGGGAACAGCCGAAAAAAGAAGAAGACTTGAGGTAAACTTCCATTGTTACTCTTTGATCACAAACTATTCTTTGACAAACACATATATAAAGTTACTTCAACAAGTAATAAAGTGTTAAGCATGATATACACATCTAAGCCTTACCTAACACAGCTCAGCTCAATACAGCCCACGCACTGTTTCTCCCCTCATTACTTTACTAATCCTCCATTCCAGTTAACACCTCTAAAACACACTTCCATAACTTGGGAATCAACTATAACAAAGTAGCCAAATTTGTAGAAAAAGTCCCGAGCCTAAACCATCATTGCTCAGCCCCTCAAAACATAACCTTCTTAGACTAAATTGACCAAAAACCACATGCATATACAAAATAAATCTAAAAGCCAAATACTTGCCTATCCCTACCAGCTCTAATAACCGAGCACACACCAACCAGAAACTTGCTCCCACAAACTCAGAACCTCCTACACATAACTAAGTCAAATACTCAGTATGGTGAATTTCCCTACATTGTCTCTGTAACCAAATTATGGATCTCCATCTCACCTGACCTCAGGAATGAAGCAAATCCAAAAATATTTGTCAACGTGCTAAAAACTGTCTTGCTAATAACATCCTGCTCTTGCACATAAAACTGCCCCTGTCTTCTCACTCTTTCATGTCAGCTTTCTTCTCTATCACACTAACATATTTTATACTCCTGTCATTATTACATTTCTTATCCATAAATTACTTATTTACACTCTTCTCGTTCATATCTCCTGTCTTTCCTCAGTTTCCTCTACTATTATACTCTATATACAGGCATCTAGATGTATATTCTATAAATAAGTCTGGTCTCTCTCTTCATACTGTTTATCCATCTACCTCCTACTCACGCTCTGAACTATTGCTGTCTTCTCATGGATAATATTTTAGTCCTTTGAAGTTTTTGTCCTCGGCTACCACTGGAAATGGGCTTTGCTTAGCCGGATTATCCTGGTCAACAAATGTAAACTAATAAATAAATAAATAAGGGAATATAATCTAGATCGAACAAGATTATCATTTCTCTGTGCTCAGCTCTAACAAGACCAATCTTAGAGTACAATGCCCTCTTTGATATATGCCTATTCAGGCACATCACACTGTCTGAAAGTCTCTACAGGTTCCTAATGAAAAGAAAATATACTAATCTAAAAGACCTTTCGCTACTGGGACAAGCCTGAATTCCTATGCCTGCACTATGTCTCTTACAGACACTTGCATACTGTGCCATAAAGGACTCAACCTTCACTGATCTGTCACACCTAAGCATGACACACAGTTCCTCAAACATTCAAACTAGGGATTTAAATGTCAACCAACATAAACAAAGCATGCTAGAGAGTTAGCTATATTACTTAACATCCATCTCTGCAATAAACTACTCTTACTTGTTAAAAAAGAGCGTCACCCTTACATCATTCAAGATTAATCTTGACAAGCAGATGGGCATCTATAAATTAATTCTGGGCCTTACCAGTTTTGCTTGCCTGGAAGGAGACTTTAGCAAGGTGCAAATGGTCTCAGCTTACTTGCCTTTTAACTACCTATGATTTCTATGATTTCAACGAACCAGTTTAAAGGGTCATATGAAACAACATCTCAAAGCAGAATGTCTTATCTCATACAGCAGTCAGTAAAAACTCACTTTGGAAGTCTACCACAGCATCATTAACATTTATAAAGTTCATCAATTATTGTTTAAGGTGCATTTTCTTTAAACTTTCCAATGTTACTTGTCTCTATATTCCACTGAATGCAACAGGCCACATTCTGCGTCATGCTCATATTTGCATATCTCCCTCAGTAAAAGGATGGACATGTGATAATGGCTTAAGTACACATGTTGCTATGTATATGGTCATATCTTGCATATAATACTGCTATGCCACTAAAATAAGAATAAACCATAAATGGATTATATATATAATATATTTAGTGCATCTTTGGGGTCTATATTATATCAGCAAATGCTTGAAATTGCGAACGTTGTACAATCGACCCAAACACTTAGAAAATCCAAAATGCCGAACATGGATCAACGATTTTTTTTCCCAGGGAAAAAATTGCTGATCCGTAGGGGGGGACGACAAACAAACACAAAATAAAGTGGGGGGCTTCACCCCCCCAATGTGTGGGGACTGTGCCCCCCACACCCTCTCTACTTAAATATACCAACTCCGAGATCGCACCACCGTGGAAGAAATGGCAAAGTCCCGAAAACAGCCCAGTGATTACTTTCCATAGGAAAAAAATTGCTGTTCCATGCTTTCGGAATTTCACTATTTTGGGTAAACATGTTTAATTAAACAGCGTTCGCAACTTTAAGCGTTCGCTTACATAACAGGAACCCCATCTTTCATATGCTAGATAGGTACTATGACCTCTTCAACTTTGCACAAGACGTTCTCCTGATCTCAAACAAGACTGCCCCTCCTATGGAACAGGCTTCCCATACAAGTGAAGCGGAGTTTCTTTATTACCCAGTTTAAGCACAACCTAGACAAGTGGACGGGGAATTAGAAATTTACACCAGGCCTGGCACCCATGTCCCTTATGGACAGAGGTAGCTTACAAATGCCCCACCCTCAACATCCTACTTGGATGCAGGATATCATTATTTTTTCAGGAAAACTTGGCTAGGATTAGACCCCCCCCCCCCCAGGTCTTTAGCCTAGTAACAGTCTATAAATCTATGAAAAGCTTAACTGTGCTGCTATAAACACAGCATCAGCAATTATCTTTTTATCAAATTAAATTGCTCACAGTTTGCTCACAGTCCATATCATATGTGTCGGTTAATATTTTCAAAGGCTGAGATTCTGTATTAGTTATACAGCTTTGGTTTGACTGTTATTTTAATTGAAATTATTTCATATATATACAGCTTTGGTTTGACTGTTATTTTAATTGAAATTATTTCATATAATTTATCAAGGCTAGGTTCATCAAATGACAATTTGTCTACCCTAATGAATGGAAATACCATATGGTGAACGCCAATGTATTCTTTTTCCTTGAGATATGGTAATATTGGAGTTGGCTATTTATGATTAGAGGCAGAGGGTTGCCGTTCACAAAAATACTTTGCCTTATGTGGAACAGGTTTTCATCGGAGTGCTATTTTGTCTCATTGGTTTTGAGCAAAGATAAAATGCCACTATAAACTGAGACAAGTCCATATTATTCAGAGCTCAGTTACCATGGCAGTGCTTTGACCTGTACTAATGTATTACACTTTAATACTGCAGATACTCCCATCTCAAACTAAATTACTATAATCACTGAATCTTGTTCACCTGTCAATTACACTTCAAACTGTATTAACCTCCTTTCTGCTTCTTTTGCTTACCTCACTACTTTTTTCTTCCTTATTTAACATCTAATTACTTGAAATAAATTCTGTCAGTTTAAGCTTCTTGCCTCTGAAATGAAATCTGGAAAGATTAGACCAGTCCGAAAAGAGGGAAATACTGAACCTTATGCTTGGAATAATAATATAAAAGCTCTTCTTTCAAGACCACTGTCCATTACTGATAAATATAAATTCATGGTGCATTAATGCTCAGATTCTGCTATCATCTGATGCTGCCTGGCCTTTCTATTGATGAACACTGTGTAAGTATGTACTAAGGAAAGTGATAAGACCTTCTGTTTTCAAGGTCTGCAATGTACTTCT
Organism: Protopterus annectens; assembly: GCF_019279795.1. Lineage (NCBI taxonomy): Eukaryota > Metazoa > Chordata > Ceratodontiformes > Protopteridae > Protopterus > Protopterus annectens. The sequence goes on along the minus strand of NC_056735.1, from coordinate 1,155,742,617 downwards.
AAAAGAATTAAGGGCTGCCAACTGTATATTATATTCTAAAAGAAATTAGAAAAGTACTTGGGACTTTGGCTGCTATGCATACTGTGTGGTTATGATGTAAGAGGTGATGACGTTGGTGATAAAATTCATTTTTATAATTCACCAACAGAGAAAAGGGAATGTAATATGGAATCCAGTAAATTCTTTGCTTGTTTTGCAATACTGCAATTTTAAATTTATGCAGTCACATACTGTGACTACATATATATATATATATATATATATATATATGAATCTAGGACGTTTGATCAAAAGATCAAACATCCGAATCCATTTAGGGCGAGCATACTTACGCGAAAGTACTTTTCACCAAAGAAGCACTTTTGCGTAAGTATGCCTGTTGCCGAGGCCGTACTACGGTGCGGATAAGGGAAAATTCCCTTTTCTCCACTGTAGTGCGGTCTCGGAGGGAGAATATTAAAGTAGGGGGGTGTGGGGGGCACAGGGGGCTAAGCCTCCATGCAGAAATGTAAATATAGTGTTTTTTTTATTAACACGCTTTAATGAAAGTGCTTTTTCGATGAAAGCGCTTTCGTTAAAGTGTGTTCGGTGGTTACGGATTTGGACGTTTGATCTTTTGATCAAATGTCCTAGATCCATATATATATATATATATATATATATATATAAGGAATCATTGTGTAGGCTTAAATAAACTACATATACTTGAACATGTACAACTTTATTATGAAAAATGGTAAATCTAGGAGGAACAAGGCTAAATCGGGGGCAAGAAATATACAGCTATGCTTAAATCATAGCAATAGAGTTATATGATGAAAAATATCCTGTTGTACCACATCAAATCCTAGCATTCATAAACCTGCCTAAATAACTACAAGTGACACCATATCAAAACAAGGAAAAGCTGTGTCATGGGTGCGTTCAGTATCCATCCTTCATCACACAAATGTCTTATCACTCTGGGAGATGCCAGTAGAGTGTAAAGGTTATGAAGATAAGTTTCTCTTTCTAAAGCTGACCTGGACATTGAAAGGCCTTTGGCTGTCCTTGACTGGCCCACGGAGCCAGATCCACAGGAGGCTTAAATATTTATTTTAATAATATATATTTTTTAAAAAAAACCTTCTTATACTGCGATGGTGGCATCTTCTCCTTAAGAAGAACCATGTGTGCACCACACGCATGCCACTGTGGAAGTAAACACATTCTACACTTGCACGCGGACTTTAACCAAAGCCATTCTGTAACAGAAAAGGTGAGTGTGTGTGTGTGTGTGTGTGTGTGTGTGTGTGTGTGTGTGTAATTTAAACTAGCTGTTCTGTTCTTATAAATGGAGAGAGAGAGAGAGAGAGAGTGTGTGTGTGTGTGTGTGTGTGTGTGTGTGTGTGTGTGTGTGTGTGTGTGTGTGTGTGTATAATTTAAACTAGCAATTCCGTTCTGTATGAGAGAAAGTGTGTGTAAGCTATTTAAACTAGAGAGAAAGTGTGTGTGTGTGTGTGTGTGTGTATGTGTGTGTGTGTGTGTGTGTGTGTGTGTGTGTGTGTGTGTGTGTGTGTGTGTGCATCTGTGTGTGTGCATGTGTGCATGTGTGCATGTGTGTGTGTGTGTGTGTGTGTGTGTGTGTGTGTGTGTGTGTGTGTGTGTGTGTTTGTGTGTTTGTGTGTGTAATTTAAACTAGCCGTTCTGTTTGTATGAGGGATAAATTGTGTTGCGCCTTGCTTTATGAGAGAGATGGTGTGTGTGTGTGTGTGTGTGTGTGTGTGTGTGTGTGTGTGTGTGTGTGTGTGTGTGTGTGTGTGTAAAATTTAAACTATCCATTCTATGTATGGTCTGTAATGCCCTTGCTTGGGGGTGAGTCAGGTCAAGTAACTTGATCAGGCCCTGTAATTCTAGCCTGAATCCTGTACACCAGCTACCAGACTGTTGAAGGAACTGTGAGTTTCAATGGACACAAGAGCTTGAATCCTCTAGTCTACACCAACTACCAGAATACTGACAGAACTGTGACTTTGAGATTCAGTACATTTTCATGGAATTATGAGTTTCAGTGCATTTTCATAGTATTGTGAGCTTCAAGGGGGGAGAGGTTTACTGTTGCTCATGTTAAGTCTGTTTTCAATGTGCAACCGTTTTGTTTTGCAAATAGCAGTCGCTGTTTGTGTTGTTGAATTTGAAAGCAGTGTTAGTAGCATAATTGCCTTTGGTGCAGAAGGCTGTGGATTCTACTCTCACACCATGTAGAATACATGGAGTGCTGGTACTGCAGTGCCCTTTCGATTGCTGATTATTTGGTGCATTTTAAGGGGGATATCTGCATTCCTGAGTGTGTCTTCCTTTGTATAAGATGCCTAGTAATTATGAACTTGTCTGTTCGTAATTCCCTTTTGCAATATTACCAGCTTATTAATGTTTTTAATGTTACATAGGCAATTAATTCTTCAAGGACAGCAGGCACTGAATTTGTAGATGAAAAACTGAAATGTAAAGTTGTTTGCCAGTAACAACCTCTTCAATAGTTACAGATCTCTTTAATGTGGAATTACTCAGATGACTTTTACTTCTGCAGAGATTGTGCACATTAACGGATATTGGTGGACTGCAATGACAGATGTCTGAGCGGCCTTTTATGGTTGAAATTTTCTGAAATGGGTAGTTTAGTCATTATTGGTTCATACATTTTGTTTCACTGCTTACTGGAAGAATGTTCAAAACTAAAAATTTAAGGCACATTCTAACAAGTGGTGCTGGAATATAATTTAATGCAATAAGGAAGGTGTATCAAAGAACACATACATGTATGCATAGTCCTAAAAATGTGTGCAAGGAGCCTATGGTTTGAAAACAGCCCAAAGGTAAACTTTATCCTCCACTGGCCAGATCCATTTTCTTTGAATGTGGGTTTTAATGCCATTTCAGTGCATGTGAGTTTCAAGGGCAGAGAAGTTTCCTGCTCATGCTACGTCTGTTTTCATTGCAAGACTGTATTGTTTGTTTAGCAAATGGCTATTAGTGTTTGTGCTATTTTATTTCAATATCTGTAATTACCGTAGAAGTAAACAAGAAAGTAGTACACACAATGACAGGTTTGAACAGTGTTTATGGTAACTGGAAAGAAATTGCCAAGTAGTGGAACACTGGAATGGCTGGGGAGGGTCTGCTGACAGCAATGAAAAAAGAGGGCGGGAGAGTGGAGTAAATGGGTGGGGTTATGGGAGGTGCGAGGGGTGATCATTGGTCCAGCTCTCCAAAACAGACCCAGTTTCTCATTTTCTTGAGAAAATTAATTTCCCACCCCTGTTCTTAAGTGTTCTGAATGATTAAAGAGGGTAGTAAAATAATTCTGTATTTGCAAATATGTTTAAGTGTTATTTTTTTCACTTTTATGTCTTGCTTCATAAAACTTCACAAGAGAATACAATATTTTTTTTATTATGTTCTGGAAGAGTCTGGCAGTTAAAGAACAGAGTATCAACATAAGATCTACTAAATAGCTGAATTCTAAAATGCTTCTTTTCAAACCTTCATTCTCTACTTGCTTATTGGGCAACTCTGAGCAAGTCAATTAACCAGACAAGAGCTTTCTGCTTACCTCTGATACGCCATACTTACGTCTGCTGGCTTTACCAGACTAACAACAACAAGAACATTTCTGTCAGACATATTATATTAATATCTAGTGTGTCAAGATATGTTTAAGATGCTTGCAGTTTTTAACTTTAATTCCTTTAATATTCCACAACGATAGCACTGATATTCAGAATGTACATTTGTATAAGTTGCACTTAACATAGCAGTAGATGTTTTAACTCATGTCTGCTGCAAGTACCCTTTGGCTATTTGGATGTATCCTGCCCAGGATACAAAAACTATGCCGTCTTCAAAAAGCTTTGGCTTCCTCCATCACCTACAGCCTGACTGCTGGCTGACTAGCCCTTTGGAAGGAAATCAGCAGTCAGAGTGTGGACAACTTGATGAATTTCTTGTCCAAGCAAAAATAATGCCTACATGTCTTGAAATTCCAAAATGATATAAGCATATAACTTTGTATCTCACCTATATGCAGTAGAGGGGGTAAAGGGTGGGTACTTCAACTGCAGCAGTAAGGAATTTGAACATCTAATGATATAAGTGCAACTTACACAAATCTATCATACTCATCATTCTCACAACTGCAGTAGACTTTATTTTTTGGGGGGTTGATTAGCAAAGCCTACCTAGCCCAACAGGAGGAAAAATTAGCATCCAGAAGCTCCTGAAGAATGGCCCTAGCAAAGAAGCAAAGATAATCCTGAGCCTGGAAAAGGAATACAGTATGTAATGCTCAGTAAAACTATACCACGGGACCTTGTATTTGCCTCTAGAAAGTTCTAGAGTCCACCCCTTTCCAATATGCTATCAAAGAAAATAAGGCTCCTTTGCAGTATGCCATAATCATGCCCGAAAATGTTTTACCATCATAAGAATAACAAGAAAAGATATAGTAAGGAACAGCCAACTGGAATTGTTTTAATTGACACAGGTTGCCCTTTCCCAGTCCCATAATGGGAATTCCACAGATGTACAGTTTTCCTAAAGGATTTAGGAATGACAAGATAATTTCCAAGTTGTAAAAGCATGACCAGAGTGTACAGAATCCATGTCATTCAAATTCTGAAAGAAATGAAGGAGCTACATGACTCTACATACAAGCAAAAACAAAATGGTTAACCCACAATGAATGGCAGCACAGCAATAAACCAGTTAGTCTACCAAAACATAAACCAATAACAGCAATAAGTATCTGGTTCAAATGAAGACAGAAATAACTTTCCCAGCAAAAAGAAAAGATCACAGTTAAGTGCCTCCTGAATAACAGGTGACCTGAGACAGTAACAGAAAAACCTCTTTGTACAACAACTTGTGCAACGTCTGAAATAAAGAGGAGTATTCAAAGTCAGACTTGGTGAAATGGCTGATAAATACCCCTTGCCAAAGGAGTAAACAGGTCATAGGATAGTAGCTCACAAATGTATTTGAGAACCAGACGTAATAATCCTGTGTAGGGCCTGGATATAGGTGAGGCACAAACTAGAAAGACGTATCCCCTGGTTAAAATAAGATAAGATTTCTTAGTAGCAGTTTTTCTTGTCTTCTTTAGTACTTGCTGTATGTCCTTATGAAAAGAGGTGCCTAAAACGTATTAGACATGAAACATTCAGGCATTCAGCTGATCATGTTTGCGACTTAGATGTATCAAACTCTCCTTGACTTCTGTGAGTAAATTCAATCTGTGTGGAAGTGTGTGGTAACTGACCCTGGCCAATTCCAATATTGCCTGGGCCAGATGGAAGTCACCATAATCATTTTTTGGAGAGTCTTTCTGAATCTTCAGAATAACCCTGGATACCAGTAGAAAGGGTGGAAATGTACACAGAAACATTCTCAACAAGAGGATTAGCAATTCATTTATTTTCCATGCCTGCCTGCAAGGTGTCCTGGTGCAGAATTTACCTAGTTGTCTGTTTTGAAAGGAGGCAAACAGATCTATTTGAGGTATTCCCAACAACTGGATCCATCTCTGGAAGACCCCCTCATTCAATTTCCACCCATGAGGGTCTGTCCTTGTCCTGCTCAGTTTTTATGTCATTACATTTTGCTTCACATTCCACTGCATGCTAGAGATCACAGTCACTTGAGGCTAAGACAACATCACCATCTGCAAACAAAAATGCAGCTCTCACATTCCCAGACTGGATCCATCATTGCACCCTCAACATGAAAATAACAGGAAGGGATACAAGATATACCCTTATCCCCACCTTAGACAAATTCACCTTAAATGCCAACAATACAGACAAAACTCTCATTCCAAAAAAAAAAGCGACCAGATGGCATGAAACAGCTGTCATGGGTTCCCATTCTCTTGCAGCATTTCCCACAAAATATTCTCTGTAGGAGAAACATGGATTGCTGTCTGCAGATGAGGGGGGGGGGGGCAGATACCTCTGGTGGAGGAATTTAAGTCCTTTCTCCAAGTCCATAAAACACATGCAAACAGTATTACTAGTGTCCCATAGCACATTCTATATCTGTAAAAGGACAAAGAGATGATCTTACTAGTACATTATCAGGATGGGGTCTGCATTGCTCTTCCTGAATCAAATGTTTGACTATTGGACTAAGTTTCTTTTCCAGTAACCTGACATATGCCTTCTTCAGGTGGTTCAGAAGTGTCACACATCTGTAACTACAACAGATCCTCTTGTCCCCCTTTTTGAAGATGGGTTCACTACTCTAGTTTACCAGTTTACAGGTATTGCTGTAGTGTTCTATGCAAGACTGAAAAAGCGTGTTAACCATAATGACCCAACAATGTCCAGTGCTCTCATGATTTCTTTTTTTTGTCAAACAATTTTACTGAATTATCACTTGTGACATGGGCATAAAAGTAATGAAACTATATTAACATAAACATTATACTTCACATCTATTGCTATATTATATATCATATAACCTAAGCAATATTACATAAATTATTGCATAAATTATTAAATGCCTGCTTTTTTAAACAAGAAACACCTTCATTAATCCATCACTTACTACACAGGCAATCCTACATTTGTACAAATGAAAAAAAAAACAAAAACGCACTGACGCAATCCTAGTCATAAGCATTTTACATCACAAACCATACTGACACTCCCAGTTGCAAACAATATACATCACTTATAATCTATTCTATATTTCTCACTCAAACATTACATAGCTCATTTAAATCCTGCTGCCTTTTAGGCCTCATTCCTCCCTTGTATGCACTGCTCCCACAATACCCATTTTCCTATGTAGTGTGCTCCTACCCTTTTCTAAAGATCTTATTTCCAGTTGTTTTACCTCTGTTACTATACTCACTACTTCCAGTATAGTTGGTTTAGATTTTGATTTCCATTTTCTAGTAATTGTTTTTTTGGCAGCTACCATAACTAGACACAGCCAGGCATTACCATGTCTAGGCAATTCCGATTCTGTAGCATAGCTCAGAAAAATCATCTCCCTCATCAGACCAATCTGCCCACCCAGCATCACCACAGTGCATCCCGCAGGAAATCCTTAAAGTCTGCCAACTCACCACACTCCCAGAAAACATGTTCCCAATTACCTCATTCCCCTTCACACCTCCAACATTTACTTTTAACTTGAGGAAAAATTCTGTGGAGTCTACTTGGGGTATAAAAATATCTATGTAAACATTTCCAGGCAAAAAATCCTAAATCTTCTAGATTTTTTGTTGCATATTTGGAAGACATACATATATCCTCCCATTGTTTCTTTGTGAATGGCTTATCCAGTCTCTCTTCTCAATCCTTTCTAACCTCCTCTGATTGATTCTTATATTTATTGTGCAATATTTTATATGGTCTACTAATTATTCCTTTTTTAATGGCAGCTTCTGTTCTAGATTCTATTAAAAACTCTACCTGTGTGGGTCTTTCATTTAGGAACCCCCATATTGCTTTCTCTTTGCCTATACTCTGATATCAATCGTTGATAGGGAAGGCAATCTCAAACCTACAGTCGAAATAAATTCCTGGCGTATTCCTATTCTATCATCTTTCCCTCTCTAGTTATTTGTTCCCAATACCTTGGTTCCTTTGCCAATTTTCTCCAATAAAGTCTGGCCCCCCTCTTGCCTATTGTCTGTACCCTAATTGCAGTCATCCCTATCAGCATCTCCTTTCTCCATTCCTGTATTGGCTTAGTTCTTAGAATACTTTCTGCTACTTTATAGATATAATATTCTGCAGGAGGGTGGTGTAATGGGTAAGGTGTTTACCTTACAAACACAAGGTGCAGGGTTTGATTCCCACATCTGGTAATTGGCTAGGCTTAAAATGGCCCGCAAGGGCAGTTAGCCTAGTACTAATCTATGAACCTATGAATACTGTTATTCTCCTTAAAGGCATGCATCCAAAATCCCAATGTCTCTTTGTTTCTTGCGCTTCCCCTGTGTTTCATCATCATCCCTTTCCACTTTGAATTATAGTTTCCTGTTTGTGCTATGTATATGAGTCATAACTGTATAGCTCTGAAATACCCCATTCAAATTGGGTAATCCTAATCCTCCCTGTTCTACTGAAAGAAGCAGTTTATCCCACTTGACTTTTGCTGTCTTCCCCTCCCAGATAAAGTCCCTCAGCTCTTTACTAATTGTTACCCACAACTTCTCCTCTGGCTGACGCAAATATGCCTGACCTGTGTATAAGGCTAAAGGAACTAAAAACATTTTAACTGCTTGTATCTTACTATCCATATCCATATAACAAAGCTTCCATTTTCTCAGTTTTTGTATTACCTTTTGTTTAGTGTCTTCCCACATATCCTTAGCTGCCACACTGGAATCATTTTTAATCCATACTCCTAAATATTTAATTTTATCATGTCCCTATAAATATGGGTATTCCTGAACCAGTTCATGTGTGGGTACATAATTTACTGCTATTGCCTTTGTTTTAGCTTCATTAATTTTGTATCCCAAAAAAATCTGAAACTGTCTCAAAACATTCCACAACACTGTAATTTCTTTTTCTGGTTCTGTCAGGTACAAAATAATATCAACTGCAAATAAAGCCAGCTTTTCATGACTACCATACCAATTACATCCTTGAATTTCTGAATCCCTTACTTTCTTTGTCAGTGGTTCTAAATATAATGCAAATAATAAAGGGGAAAGAGGACACCCTGCCTGGTTCCTCTGCTCAAGCAGAAATGATCAGAGAGGACACAACCCACTTTAATTTTCGTCTCCGATCCCTCATATGTTCTCCTAATCAATCTTATAATTTTTTCGGGAAATACAAATGCTTCCATTGCCCTGTTCAAAGTCCCAGTTTACTCGGTCAAATGCTTTCTCTACATGAAGACCCATCAACAACAATGGTATTTTCTTACATTCTGCTTCCCTCCGGAACATCAATGTTCTGTTAATGTTGTCAAATGTTTGCCTCCCCTACACAAGACTACATTGATCCATATCTATCGATTTTTGCATTACTTTTGCCATTCTTTTAGCCATTATAGACATGAACACTTTATAATCATGGTTTAGCATTGAAATGGGCCTGTATGAAGCTGGATTTGATGGATCCTTACCCTCTTTAGCTACCATCGCTTTCTTCCAGGACGCTAGTACTTCTACTCCTCTTAAGATATTGTTAATCAAAACCTTCCAGATCTTTATCAGTTTTTTCCTCCTTGCTTCCACATTTCCACAGGAATACCATCTACTCCTGGGGACTTTCCTGTAGATTGGTTATACATAACAATTTTTATCTCATCTCCTCCTACCCTAAGTATTAGTAATTGAGACTCATCTGCCTTTAACCTTGGCATACTTAATTCTTCCTTAAACATTTCCATTTGTATATTTTCTTGATTTTCTTATTTCTTTGCTTTATAGAGACTCTCATAGAATTTCCAAAATATTTCTATTACCTCTACAGGATATCTTGTTAACGTCTTTGTTATAGGCTCCCTAAGACTGGCGACAGCCCTTTCTACTTTCTGCTGCCTGAGTCGTTGTGCTAAAAGATTTTGTGCTCTAGTGTTATTGTCAAAAAATAGCTGCTTAACAGCAATCTTTCTAAGCTTGTGCATATTATCAAGGTAATCCCTTATTTTCTATCTAGCATTTGGCAGTTGATCCTGTTCTTGTTCTGTAAGAATCCCCCTATTCTACAATACTGTCTTATCTGTAAGTCCCTTTAAATAATTCTTGTTACTTCTTAGTTATAGTTCCCTTTTTTTTATTTCCACCCTGTTTTTAATCTCCACCTTAATTTTATCCCACTCCCTACCTTTATTATCAGAAGAAATTTTTATCCTCTGTAACAGCTCCTGAATAATCTCCACTATCCATTCCTTAAGTTCCTCTCTTTTAAACAGGTAGGTGGGAAAGCAGCAAAGCCTCATTTTATTTCATTACCATGTGTTTTTATTTTACCTATTACTGGCGCATGATCTGAAATAGTTACTGGGTGGGTATCAAGACCTTCAATTAAATGCACATGTACCTGTGAAATGTAAATTCTGTCTAGCCTAGACCAGTTTTTATATCTTGGGGAATAATATGTAAATTCACTCTGAACTCTGAACTCCTATTACTGAATCCACTTCTCCTATGCCAAATATTTTCATAAATTTCTTCAAAAATCTGCCCTCATATTGTCACTTCTGGGTCCCCTAGGCACATCTTCTTTGCTGCAAATCAAGTTCCAGTCCCCACCTATAAGTAATATTCCTTGGGAAAAATGATTATTTCTCCGAGAATTTTCTTAAACTCCATTATAGAAGTTTTAGGTGGAATATAAATATATGACAGTGTAATCCTCCTCCCTTGCCAGACACCTCTTAGTACTACAAATCTCCCATTATTATCTTTTTTACCCTCTTCTATCACTATTGGAGCTCCTCTTGCAATTAATATAAGTACTCCTCTTTTCCTTTGTCACAGGCATCGCTGAATAGCCCCCCTGAAAACTTTTATCAAATTCACATGTTCAGTTCTTTCCAAGTGTGTCTCCTGCAGCATAGCTATTTGCACTGCACATGTTTTAATATAGTTCACTGCTCTTTCTTTTTGTATTTATCTGTGAGACCACTGACATTTAAAGACATTTCAGAAAGCATCTTTGTGTTAAAAAGATGTTCATCGTGTTTCACTGCTGCAGTCATTACTCTTGGGTTATCCTGCTGGCAGGCTACCCTCAGTCGGCCAGAATTCCAAAGTCTACGTCCGGCGTCGGTTGCTGTCGCCTCTTCCATGACATCAGTGCGCCAGGGGTATAAAAGATGCAGCCGACGCCATTTTCTTCAGTCTTTCTTGCTGTGCGGTGCCCGAAGCAAAAGCAGTTCGCAAGTGCAGGTCAGCCGACTCCTGAGATTTTCAAATCCGAATTTCAGAACTGAAGTCTTCATTAAAGCTAAGTACCCCATTGGGGAAACTTTTTTCTTGCTCCAGACCGATGTCAGAAAAAGTTAACAATTGTATTTCTTGTGGGAAGCAAAAACCTCATAAGGATTTCCACTATTACTATATTCCTTGCCTAAGCCCTGATCACAACGTAGCTAGCTGTCGGTTTTGTGCTAGATTTAACCAACGCACTATTAAGCGTCGGTTCGATTTTGCATTTCATTACTTTGGCCGAAGATTTAATTATATAATGCCGTCGGAACAGCCGACAACCGGAGTTTACAAAAAACGCAAGGACAAGGAAAAGGATAGGCATCCAAGGTCCAAAACCGTCGACGAGGCCTCTGCTAGGCCAGTCGCTGGTTCGCCGGTTCTCAGTGAGGCGCTTTTGCAGCCCCTGGTGCCTGCAACCTCAGAGCCACAGGCTGCTTCTGACTCTCACGTGGAGCCGACTGGGCCTCTAGATACTCAAGGTATTTGACCTTTGGAAATCATCCCCTCAGATGGGTCCGGAGCCGCTGAGCAGGCATCGGCTTCTGAGGGCGTCTTCAGACCTACACAACTATATATTAAGCCATCTTCAGCTTCAAAGACAAAGACTAATGCAGCTCTAAAGACAAAGAAACAAGTACAGCATTCTCCTACTCAGACCTCCATGCCTAAAAAACAGATGCTCAAAATGGCCGAAGACCTACTTACTTTGATCAGTGGCTCCCATCCCCCTCCTGATAAGAGGCCTAGGCAAGAGACAGAGTATGATTCTTCTGATCAGGTTTCTATTTCCTCTGATTCCACTTCTGTACAGGATTATTCCATGCTTCCCTATGAGGATTCTGATGCTGAAGAATCCATTCCTTCAGCCTCTCCTCCTGAGGATTATTCTTTTGGGGAAACCCTGCATACCATGAGGGAGCATTTCCACTGGGAGAGCCAAGATTATTTTGAATCTAAGAAAAGGCACAGAGACTTTCTGCTACTTCCTCATCACAGACCCCTTGCTATTCCACCTGTTCTAGACATTGTAGATGATGTATTTTCAGAGTCCGGCCTGTCCCCCCTGACTCTTTACCCCCTGCACCTGCTAAGCCAGACAGATACTACAGGGTCTCGGATTCTCATAAATTCCTATATAAAAACCCTGCAGCTGACCCAGAAACTATATCTCAGGGTTCCAAAGGGGTTAAAGCTTCCACTGCAAAAAACCCTGTCCCCTCTGATAAGGATTCTACGGCTCTAGACAGATGGGGCAAAAAAGTCTACACTTCTGCTACCTTGGCTGTAAGGGCTTTAAATTGTCAGTTTCATATGCTTAAATATCAGCAATATTTAATGTCACTGCTTAAACAGAAATTGTTGACAAATACTGAATGTTCAGAGAACAAGGAATTGCAGGATTTATTGCATGCAGCTGAACAAGTGGGAAAGCATACTTTGCAATGTGGTTATGATTCACTGGAGGCCTCTTGCAGGGCCGCTATTACAGGTTCTGTTATTAGAAGGCATGCTTGGTTAAAGGAACAGATTCTGCCTGATCATATTAAAGCAAAATTATTAGATGCACCATTACAGCATGATACTTTGTTTGGTACTAAAGCAGAAGAGGTGTTGAAAAAAATGGAGGATAAAGCAAAACCCATGCAGACAGTCAAGGATTTCTTACAGGTACAGCCACCCAGGTTTAGCAGGAACTGGCCTTCTAAAAATTGGTCCTTTCCAGTGTCAGACAGACCACAAAGAGGCAGATACAGGTGTCCGAGAGGCAGATCTCAGCCCCAGGGCTCGTACAGGCCTAAACAATGGGGTGCTCCTACCTCCAAAAGCAGAGAAGACAAATCACAGCCTTACAGGAAACAGTCCCAATGACTTTCCTCTGCCAGATCCAATCACTTTTCTTTTGGCAGCCCCCTTAGGGGGAAAACTAGCACTTTTTTCATCAAATTGGCAAATGGTTACCCAAGACAAATGGGTCCTGAACATAGTGTCCCAAGGCTACAGGTTCCATTTTCACACTCTACCAAGGTCAAAATGTATGCCAGACCTGCCACACAATCAATGGGCAGAGGCACAAAAACAAATTACAGCCCTCATGGACATGAGGGCCATTCAGCAAGTACCACAGCAAGAGCAGGGGCAAGGATTTTACTCCAGACTTTTCCTAGTACCCAGAAAGGACAAAACCTGGAGACCAATACTGGACCTGTCTATACTAAATACGTTTCTGGAAGTTCCAAAATTCAAGATGTTGACACTACAGCAGCTACTGCCCATGCTGGGCAAGAAGGCTTGGCTAGTAACTTTGGAACTAAAAGAGGCATACCTGCATGTCCCAATCAGACAATCTTGCAGAAGATACCTCAGATTCATAGCTGGCTCAATGCATTACCAATTCTCTGCACTGCCCTTTGGCTTATCTACTGCTCCCAGGGTATTCACAAAATGCCTGGCACCAGTAATTGCGTTTTGCAGATAAAGAGGAATTCAAATATATCCCTACTTGGACGACTGCCTAATTCAAGCAGAGAACAAAGACATTCTTCTAAAGCATCCGGCGTTTGGAAAAAGATTACTAATTGGCCTAGGGTACACAGTAAACGAAAAGAAAGCAAAACTAGTGCCCTCTCAAGAGATAATATTCCTGGGTGCAACTGCCCAGATGGCTTATCTCAAGCCAGACAAACAAAAGCAACTGACTTCTTACTTCAAGAAATTGGCAACAAAAACCCACTTATCTGCAAAGAAAATCCTGCAGGCCTTGGGTTTCATGGCATCCTGCATTCTACTAATTCCATATGCCAGACTGCATATGAGGAAACTACAATGGTATCTAAAAAGTGTTTGGACTCAACATTGCCACAGCCTGGAGACAGTAATTGCGCTCATCCCCTGCCTGCAACAGGAGTTTCGATGGTGGGCAGAAGCCTGTCACCACAACAAGGGTCTGCCATTCAATCTACCCACAACCAGACAGACACTGACAATGGACGCATCAGATTATGCCTGGGGGGCCCATATGGCAGGAAAATGTATTCGGGGCACATGGCCTGCAAACCAGATGCATCTTCACATCAATCAAAAAGAGATGCTAGCTGTTCAAAATGCCCTGACAGCTTTCAAGGACCTGCTTCATCCAGGACAGCTACTGATAAAGACAGACAATACTATGGTCATGTGGTACATAAACAAGCAGGGAGGTACACATTCTACCCCCTCTGCAGACAAGCAATGACCTTATGGGACATAGCATTGGCTTTTCAAGTTCACCTGCAAGCACAATTCCTGCCAGGAAAAACAAATACTCTGGCAGATGCACTAAGCAGAAACCTCATGGATCCCCACAAATGGAAACTGGATTCACAAGTCTTCAGCATGATAATAACGAAATGGGGATGCCCAGACATAGATCTATTTGCCTCCCCTCACAACTGCCAATTGCAGAGATTTTGCACAAGGATTTATCACAAGCAAGCATGGAAAGTGGACACCCTATCCTTCAGCTGGAAAAATCTAATAGTATATGCCTTTCCTCCACTGCCTCTCCTTCCCAGGGTACTCCTAAAGGTCAGACAAGAGAAGCCAAAAATGATACTGATTGCACCAGACTGGCCACGCCAGCACTGGTACCCAATCCTAAAAAGCTTGTCTCAAGGTCCAGCATGGATATTGCCTCAAAATTCTCACTTGCTGACCCAACAAAACAATCAGATCCTGCACAGCCAACTCAGGACCTTAAATCTGGCAGCATGGCGGATAATGTAGCCTCTTTCAAAAGCTGTTATGGATGTTATCTTGGAGGCCAGGAGGCCCAGTACCAGAAAATCTTATGCAGAAAAATGAAAGAGATTCTGTACTTGGAACTAGGAAGAAGGCATTGACACGTATGTACCAAATATCACTCAGATTTTACAATACCTGACTGAGATGCTGAACAAAGGCCTTTCATTCTCATCTATTAAGATTCATGCCTCTGCCATTTCAGCCCATTATAATACGGAACCACCTATTTTTTCTCATCCTTTAATAAGGCAGTACCTCAGAGGGGCCAAAAACATTAGGCCTCCAAGGAGAGCACCAATTCCGGCCTGGGACCTCAATTATGTTTTGGAAAAACCCACACTACCTCCTTTCGAGCCAGCATCAGCAGCAGATATAAAATTCTTATCCTGGAAAACAGCTCTGCTCCTAGCAATAACCTCTGCAAGGCGAGTCTCGGAGTTACAAGCACTCATGGTTGTGGAACCTTTTATCATTTTTCATCCAGACAGGGTTTCTCTGAGGACAAACCCTGCATTTATGCCTAAGGTGGTGTCTAGTGTGGCCCTCAACCAAACCATTCACTTACCTACCTTTTATCCAAATCCACAGAACAAGGGTGAGAAAATTCTGCATTCTTTGGACATACACAGGCAGTTACGCTTCTACTTGGACAGAACTAAAGCTTTCAGAAAGACTGAACAACCTTTAGTGTCATATGCTGCAGGATCACAAGGAAAGGCTATCTCAAAACAGACTATTTTTAAATGGATAGGCCATTGCATCTGTTTCTGGTATTTTCAACATGGCAAATCAGTGCCTAAGGACATTAGGCCTCATTCCACCAGAGCAGCAGCCTTCCTCAGAGGAGTACCAATCAAAGATATCTTAGAGACTGCAACTTGGAGTTCAGTGCACACTTTCACAAAGCACTACCACTTACCTCTTTACTCTAAGTCCAGAGCAGGCTTTGCCACTGCAGTTCTGCAGGGCCTCATAGCCTCTCCTAATCCTATTTAGCCCAGCCACCCATCCACAGCTTTGGCATTCAACCCAAGAGTAATGACTGCAACAGTGAAACACGATGAACATAGTACAGTTGTGTACGTACCATAAATGTAGATGTTCGAGTGTATTCACTGTTGCAGTCCAGGTTACCCACCCACCATCCCCCTTTTCTTTGTTGGGACTTATCTGCACTTCTCTATCCTATACAACCTATTTGGTGTATTTGCTTGTAGATAAAGGAAATATTATTTTTGTGCTTGCAATTTTATTGGCATATTTTTCAGCCTTCCAATTTGGGGGCACCTGACATCTGGGGCAAGAAAAACTGAAGAAAATGGCGTTGGCTGCATCTTTTATACTCCTAGCGCACTGATGTCAGGGAAGAGGCGACAGCAACCAATGCTGGACATAGACTTTGGAATTCTGGCCGACTGAGGGTAGCCTGCCAGCAGGATAACCCAAGAGTAATGACTGCAACAGTGAATACACTCGAACATCTACATTTATGGTAGGTACACAACTGTACTTTATTATTCCCACCTAAAATATGTAATAGTTTTTCTAAGTGTTTAGTTCCAGCTTTTGTGTTATATGCATACACTGCTTGGCAGATTGATCTTTTAGGTTCATAGGTTCATAGGTAAGTACTAGGCTATCTGCCCAGGGGCATTTATAAGCCTAGCCACAGAGTGATGGCTTTCGCCTCCCCATTAGATGAGTAACCTGGGCCTCTGTCTAACAGGGCTCCTGAAGTAATCCCAGGGTAGAACTTACGATTACCCATCCACTCATCAAGATTTCTCTTGAAGAGGGTCAGAGAGGAGCTCTGTTGAATATGGATTGGGATTCTATTCCAGAGTGAGGGGAGTCGCTGGGACAGGAATCTATCCCTCCAGTATGTCCTGTTTATTGTCGTGCATAGATTCAAGTCGCTAGAATGAGTGGTTCTGAGGGATCTCATTTTTTTGAGGTGAAGCATGTCCATGAGTTCAGGGTTTGACATGGCCCTATAGGTCAGGTATAGGTCACCTCTGAGCAGACGGTAAGCGACTGAGAAGAGCTGGAGCTTTTTTAGTCGTGCTTCATAGGGTAATTGTTTAAGGCCCTTAATCCTCTTAGTGAGGTACTTCTGTGGTCTTTCTAGTTGTTGCAGGTGTCTAGTGAGGTACGTCCCATTGTATTATGGGCCTAATGAGTGAGGAGTAAAGGGGCACAATCACCTCCTTGGATCTGGATGAGAAACCCTTTGTGATCAGGTGTGCCACATAAAAGGATTTCCTGACCGTTTTGGCTATGTGGTTCTCAAAGGAGAGCATGCTATCTACTTGGGTACCCAGGTCCCTAATTACTTCTTCTGTACTTAGTTTGTGATCTGATCTTACCAATGACGAGTTTACCTCAGGTGTGGAACATAGGTTCCCCATGTTGGTGATGACCAGGTCCAGTATGTTGTCACCTCTTGTGGGAGTGGTGACCAGCTGTTCCAGGGTGTTTGAGTTTATAAACTCAAGGAAGTATTGGGCTAGGGCGTTTGAGCTTGAGTAGTTTTCCCAGTCAATGTTTGGATAGTTGAAGTCACCCAGTAGCATGGTGTTGGGTAGAATCTTCATACTTTCTAATGTTCTCAGGAATGCTGCGTGAGGGTCCTGAGACAAGGTGGGAGATCTGTAGCAAGCTATAAATTGAACAGTCAATTTACCCGCTGTCAATTACACTATAAGGTCTCAGATTCCGCGTGCTGTGCTACTAGCCTGGAGGTGTGGGTGTTCTTGATGAATATGGGCACACCCCCTCCTTTTGTGTTCCGGTCCTGGTTTTGGGACCTAAAGGTATGGTAGGAGTTATAGCCTGGTAGTGCTGGGGTGCTCTCTGGAGCCTTGAACCAGGTTTTGGTCACTGCACATATGTCGATTTCTTCCATACTAAGGAGAGCCTCGAGTGCGTTCATTTTGAGGTTTAGACTTCTGGCGTTGAGCAGCATTACCCTCAGTTTTTGTTTATTATTGTTGTTTAAGGAGGCGGGTTTGTCTTTTGAGCCTTGCCTAAAAAAGGCAGTATTGGGGCGGCAAGAGTTTTATACAGTTGTTTCTTGTCATATCCATTTGAGCCTATGTCACATCTTACAAAACTTTTTGCTTTATTAAAAACCCTCAAAGAAAAAAAAACACCCCCCCAATACCCCCCTAAAACCTATTAACTTAATACTAACCTTACAAAACTATGTACATCTTCATATACTGAAGTTTTAACCTCCTAATACAAATGTGTGTCCCAAACTGACGCAGACTTGGGTTAACCTAAAACAAAGGCTATCCATGCTAAGACGCATGGTATTGTCTGTGCTTCTACTAAGTGCTACCTGGGTTTGTCTTATCTTTATAGCTCTACCAGATGGAAAAAAAAAACACTTGAATGCTTTCAGAAAACATTATCTCCTAGCCATTTCTCTTTATCAGATTTTCGACATGGAGACATAAGAACCAGATACAGAGTTGCTACTAAGCATACATTTACTTGCTAAGAAAAAGTTTTATAATATTCAATGTTCTTTTAAATTTATTTGCTTTCTCTTAAAACTTGTTACTAGATCAAGCTAAGGGCCTTAATGCAGTCATTCCCCTATGCAAGAATAAGGAAAAGTGTGTCAATTCTTTAGCCTTGCTCTTTTGATCAAACCTTTCTTCTTTTTCTTTTTCTACATTGCAGTGCCAACATTTCTTAAAACTGAACAAGGAGAAAGACAGAAGAAGAGAGAAAGAAAGAAAAAAAAAACAGGAGCACCTGTCTACACTAGTATCCCCATTACACTTAAAAAACAAAAAAAACTTTACTTTATATCATGCAACGATAATCATGCACTATAAAAATATTACTTTTAAGGAAACATTTTTGTTTTACTTAAAGTTAACTTCCTTCTTCCTCTTCCCCTCTCCTAGGTACTGTATTTTTCCAAGCATTAATGACATGACTTAGGGCATATGCTTTAGAGTCCCCTACAAGTTTAACATAGTCAAAAAGTTAAATACTTCCATATTTTCTTGTTCTGTCATGTTTCACAAATATAATCACTGCTTCGTAGTCCCACATTTGTCAATTTCCAAGTTACTGTTTTTATTCCTGTTCATCTCCATCTCCCAAATCCTATCAACTTCGTTTCCAATGTACTCTTGAGTCTTCTGGTCAACTCTTATGCTTTTTCCTTATCTCAACCACTTTCCATTGAAACACTGGAAAAGGTTTCACTGGCACAGTCTCTCTGTGGTCTATATTACCAGAAAAACAAGAAGCAGAATCTCCTTCTGTTTCACAGCTTTTGTTGGACATTTCTTTTATTTCCTCCTTAGCATGTACTTTATTAAACAATGATTTTGTCCCTCCAGGAAAAAAAATATTTTAAAGATAGCTGGGTACAGCAGTTTGAATCTCATGCCTGCTTCTCAAAATTCCCTGACTACTGGAATAAATGTACTCCTCTTCTGCCTGGTGTACAGTAAGTAATCATTCTTCACAGTCTTCTGTTTCTCCCACTTTTAGTACTTTGTCCTTCTGCCACAGTTTTGTCAGAATCAACTCCTTCTGCTGCTAGGATTGCAGCTTTACTATTAAAAGTCTAGGATGCTTTCTCATAGCCAGGTCCAGTTTCTTATTTGTGCTTTCATAAAATTCATGCAGTCTGTTCCTTCCAGCTTCTCTGGTACAACAGAAAATGTTAGGTTTGCCTTATGTGCTTTCTCCTCTAACACTGTTATTTTGAAACAACTCTTCTCAAGCAGTCTCATATTCAGCCAGTATTTTCTTCATTTCAACCTTTGATTTTTGCAGTTTTATCACCTCATCTCAATATCTTCTTAATGCTGTTTCCATTTTTTCCCAGCCTTTTGTTAGTTGAGTTGATATACTCCATCAGTGTTTCATTTATTTTAATCAGGTCTGTGTGCAGTCATCTTTTATTTTCCTCTACGCCATGTCTGGAGCTTGCGCTGCCTTTTGCTGAACAGCTGTAGTACTCTTCCCAATCAGTGGTTTTTCCTCACCTTTTGTAGCTGATGTTCTTTCAGGTCCTCTGTGTTTCTTTTTTCCTGGCACCTAAGCAATGCACTTACTCGCCAGTTATTGAAATTTACCCACAAATGTAAGTCCACTGGCTTTCTCTGCTGAGTTTCTGTTTTCACACTGGGAGAGCTAGAATTAATCTATTATTCAATGTGCAGCCATCTTGGAAGTTTCAAGAAATATATATGATTTTTGCTGATACAATGACAAGTCAATACAGATGGATTCTAGGATATGCTGGATTCTACAAACTGAAAAAAATCATACACACATCTTTATGGAATGGAATATAATGGAACTTAGCTGCCCAAGACATATTAATAGACACACAGGCCTACTAAGGAAGCATGTCAATAAAGGGTTGTAACTTTCAAACTGTTTGCCATATTCTAGTAAATGCTTTGGACAGCAAACCTGTTATTTCAGTTATAAATTGTACTAAGGCTGTGGTTTTGAGTTAAAATGCAATTGATCAGCTGCATGCTGAATGTCGGTGTGCAAAGTCAAAATTCTCAACAGTGTTTTGTCTACCTGTTGATCACTTCAGCTGCCTGAAAACATCACTTTCATGAGCAAATAAAGAGTACTTTTATTTCTAATGTCATAAAAAACAAGATACATATATGAATTTATGTATTAAATACTTCCTTATTCAGAATAAAGGGCAAATGTGTGTCATTTGTGAACTGAATATTAAGACATTTGCAATACAGATGCTATGAATTTTTCCTGAGATACTTCCTTTCTCCTTACCTACCAACCATCATAGCCTCCTCCTACTGATCTCAACCCTGTTCTTTCTCAATGCAGGGTGCTGTGCCTTCACTGAGTGAGACCCAACCAGGGAGGGAAATCATCTAGGCAGTCATGGAGGAGTTTTTGCCCCCTGCCTGTGAACTATCATCTGCCTGCTGTCAGGGCAGTGTGTCTTTGTTCTAACAGCCTGTGGGTCTCGATTCTCCGCCTCTCCCCCAGACAGGTGTCACTTATTTTACAAACTGGACCCTAACTGTCCCTAGGCCAGAGCACTGCATAGCAATCCTCCCTTCTTAGCTGGACACAAGCTACAATGAATTTATGTTTCTGGTTCCTATCCCCACACCCAGGTGGCTGACATGAGCACCCACATCACCACAGGAGCATGTTATGTATTCTCCAAGAGCATGCATGCTACTACATATGTGCAAATAAAAATAAGTGAAACAAGCTTTGTTCTGTCAAACTTACAGCCAAAGTCCAGCTTTCTCAGTGCGACATAAGTCATTACTTTCATGGTGGCAATTTTGCCAGCTAATTCAATATCTCCAGGATGAGTGTACCACCATCAGCTGCTCATTCCCAACTCCCAGCTCTTCTAGTACCCAAGCTGCTACTTGAACTCTGGTCATCTCAGACATTGTCAAGGATTTATCACTCTATGCCACAGACTTAAGCAGATGCTATAAAATTACAATAATAAAATAATTCAAAATTAAAAATAAGGGTTGCATCTTCATTGTGTTTCTAAAATACCACAAACACTAGTTACAGCTCTTCTTGTATACTGTCCCTATAGCATGTGGTCTTTCTGAAAGTGCATATCCTCTGTGACTACAAACAAGTTACATCAATTCTCTAAAAACTAAAGGCATAATATTTATTTATTATTTATTTTATTTTATTTTATATTTGTTGACCGGGAAAATCCGACTGGATATATGTCCATTTTCAGCGGAGGCCCGGGGAGAAAAGCTCCACATTGACATTAATTTAGATACATATGAACAGAGAATATACTACATATTTTGATAATTAATACATAGGTACAAGGAGATATATGAACAGAGAATAACTGCTTCTTACTGAAGACTAATACGTAGGTACAAAGAGATTATGCAGTTGTAAACATTTAAGGTTTAGAAGCAAAAAATGTCAGAGTAAATGCTAGATAGAGGAAGAGCCTAGAGGAAAACAAGAGGAGAAGTGGGGTTCCGGAGGGTAGTGGGTTTAGTCTGGTTTGGAACATTGACAGAGCCACTGGTTTTTAAAGTGAAGGGATAGATTTTTCTTGAATTTGGATAAAGAGGTGATGGTGGTGATAGTGCACAAGATAATAATTACTTTCCACCAAGCATCTGCCCCCCCCCCCACACACACACACACACACACACAATAACACCACCCTGGCTGTGAAAAACTGGAATAAGTGTTTCACTTTGATTATACTCTCATTTTTGACACTGTTCACCCAAAGATAAACACAACATATTAACTCAGTAGCTTATAAACTCATAAGTATTCAGGCCAAATGGCCATAAAGGAACACTTGTCTCCAAATTTGTGAGATCATAAACTCCTATTCCCATCCATAAGCCTAAAGGTTTCTTAAAAGAACCTACATTCTTAGCCATTTTCAATGAGTCTGGAATCTTGTTTCATAATTGTTTTATAATTCTAGCTTTCTGTTGGTTAGATAAGAATTCCTTAGTCTAGTCTTAGAATTGGGCATACTAAATCTTAAATAATTATGTGTTCTGACAGAAAAAAACAAGTGTTGATATGAAAAACTGACTGTGACTCCTGATCGTGAAAAACCCTATATACAAGTCATTACCTCCACAAGAGCAGTATGCATCCAAGATACATTACTAGTAATATTATGCAGAATGAAATCACTAGAATTACTAGATGGTGTACCCAAGAGTCGGTTATTCAGCAAGAGATTCAAGATCTGCAGAAACGCTTACAATTGCGAGGATATTCTAATAAGGACACTGATTCTTCACTTAATAAACCCATGAGGAATGAGGAAGTGGGTTTGAATAGCACAGAAGCTATTATTTCTAGTAAAATTTGTACTAATCCTGAGACAATGAGATTGATGGTTACATTTAGTACAGACAATTTACAAGTAAAAGATGTTATACATAA
Source organism: Protopterus annectens (assembly GCF_019279795.1). NCBI lineage: Eukaryota > Metazoa > Chordata > Ceratodontiformes > Protopteridae > Protopterus > Protopterus annectens. The sequence goes on along the minus strand of NC_056735.1, from coordinate 1,155,719,948 downwards.
ATATTGGCCAATTCTCACTCAGGATCCAAAGCTACGAGTTATCGTAGGAGAAAAACCAAGCTTTGGTTATAAAAAGAAAAATAATATTAAAAGAGTTCTGTGCACTAAGGATGTTTTTTCTAAGCGATTGCAAATAGGACCTAAAGGAACTTTTTGATGTGGGAATTGCTTGGCATGTGATTATATTGAAAGCAGTAATTCTTTCAGGCATCCCAATTCGCATTTTGAATATACCTTTAATTGTAAAGCTACCTGTAACACCCAGAATGTGGTCTATTTGGCAACCTGCACGGTGTGCCCAGCATTTTATGTCAGCAAAACCAATCAGGTTTTTAAAAGGAGAATCTTGAGGCATTTAAATGACATACGTAAAGGCGATCTACATAATGCTCTTACCTCACATGTACATAGTTTCTGTACTCATTCTTTTGTTTTTAAAGTTACTGAAAGAATATTTGTAGGAAAGAAACAAGGGGACATTTCTAACAAAACTGAATTGTGTGAAATCAAATGGATAACCAACCTACGGACAGATTGCCCCCCTGGATTAAATGCAATAATTCCCTTGAAGCCAGAACTGAAAGCCAGGAGACCAACTACTGGCTAGTCAAGAGGTGTGTTGCTAACTGAACTATCTGATTGGCTGAGGAATCATGAATGAAAGAAAAAGGGAGTTGTCCTATTATTTTGTTTTTATTGGCTGCTAGCCTTTTTTAATGAAGAAGCGAGTTCCTATTCACACTACGATCTGAAGAAGGTTTACCGAAAGCGCTTATCGTGTTATTCAGTACTGGGACTTTTATATTTTGTCATATTTGTCTTGGAGTCGTTTTACTTTTAAGAAGAATTAAAACTTCAGTGTTTCAGCGTGTTTGACGTGTTGCCACCATTGTATGTTTCCTAGCTGTGGAGGTGTTGCTAGATTTATTCTTCTTTGTTTTCTTTTGCCTGCTACACCTTTAGTAGTGACAGGTATACATACACTTCTCTATATGCAAGTAACAGTTTACTACATATATATCTACAGTGAATGTAATATAAATTTTTAACCTCAATACCTATTCATATAATCTAGCTTTTTTACATTACAAATTCTTTTAGTAAACTTTGTTTGAACTTTCTCAATTCTATTAAGTAGACCAACACTGTACAAACAAAAAACTCTATTATATGCAAATGTAGGTCTCACAAACATTTTGTAGGATACTATTATAGATCTTACTTCTCAAGTAGTAATATTTTTAAAAATTAAGTCTCAACATGTGTTTCAAATAAAAATTTTGAAGAAATAGAAATGCCCAAGTCTTTATAACTGTTAGCTACTAATAGTACAAATAAAGATAAACTTATTGGATACCTTATGCATAGCCTTCCTAAAAGCATAGCATTACACTTGCCTTGACTAAACTGTTAACCCAATTCTCAATTTTACACATGTAAGAATTATTTACTCAAAATCATGCTTATTGTTTGTAAAGAACCCAACTTTGCAATCATCGGAATACATAGGAAAACCAGAAGTGATGATCTAAAGGTATAGTACTAAACACAACATTAAATAACATAGTACTCAACACCAATCATTGGGGAACCCCAGAACTAACGTCAGCAGGGTGAGATTTAGTACCTTGGATAGTCATAATCTATGTTCTACAGTTACAATTTGATAATCCATATGATTAAATAAGAGTTAATTTGTAAATATTTTAATGTTATACAGATCACAGAATGTGAAAGAAGATAGAATGCCTTTCTTAAATCCAAACAGATGACACCAACACTTAACCCTAAGTCCACAGCCCTGGCAATTTCATCAGATAAATCTATTGGGTTAGTTATTATCAAACATCTGTCATGCAATTTAATGTTTATTTTTTTTTTCATTTGGAGTATAAGTAAGATATCTTTCAAAACATCTTCCTAATATACTCTAATTTACTAGCTTCCGTATGTATGTGATAAGTAGTGATTGTTGCCATAAAGGTGGAATACTACCTGTTAATAAACATTGTTTGAACAGACTATACAGTACTCTACTCAATTAGCGATCACAAGCACAAAGATGCAACTGGGAAATGGTTACGTTTTACTAAACATTCTTTGCACTTGATCTCTCCCTCTAGAATACAGATTCTCTCAAAATGTCTCCAGTGGAGTTTATGTATTCCACCATTTATTTTGAATACAGTAGGTCTTGTGTATCTTTTGTGTGTGTGGATACAGTTACAGCAGATTGTTATGGTAGAGAACTTGATATTTCCATCTACAGGACACATTTTCTCAAAATGTCTCCAGTGTTTTTTATGAATTCCAATATTTATTTTAAATATATAAGGTCTTGTGTATCTTTTGTTTGTGGGGATACAGTTACAGCAGATTGCTCTGGTACAGAATTGCCACTAATCAGAAAAAGAGTTTTATTTGGTGATAATGAATGAATCACTTGGAACCATAACTGCAAAGCCAAATGCTTCCTGAACATGTAAATATTTATATTCCTCACAGACAGTAATGCTTTTGTCAAACAACAAGAGATCCTCTGTGAGCACAAAGCAGCTATGGCATTGGCCAACAGGGTCTATATTACAAGCTCAAAAGCTTAAAAGAGTGAATGCGCTTTTATCAAGCTATAAAGATCGAAACCACTAAATAGCGAAGACACAGAACAGAGATTTTTTTTCCCAGGGAAAAAAAATCGCTGCTCTAAAAAAAAACAAACAAAAAAAACAAAACATGGTATCAGGACATCTTATACTATAGAAGATTTCTGGATGATATCTCCTTTATATGGATGGGAAACGAACAAAGTTTAATGGAATTCATAGATTACATCAATAGGACGACCACATTTTTTAGTTTTACTTATAACATCTGTAAATACCAACTCGATTATTTAGACATTTCACTAGTGAAGGATTATTTGAATAGTTGCTTTCAGTCTAAGATTTACAGGAAAAGCACTTTTTCAAATGCATTCCTGAATTACCACAGTGGACATCCCTTCTATCAAAAGAAGGCGATAGTGAAGGGTCAACTAATTAGGGCTTCACGAATGTCCAGCACGGACGAACTTTTCAATGAGGACGTTTCCATTTTAAAGGGATTCTTTATGGACAAACAATATCCGGAAGCCCTGGTAGAAGCACTAGTTGTAGAAATTTCTGAGAAGAGGGCAAATAAATATCCTCCTTTATTGGGGGTGGGGGTTAATGAGATGTCCCCAAACCCTTCAAAACACATTTTACAAGGAAAAAATAGTTTTATACACACTTTCTCCAACAACTCAGATCAAATCGAGAAGATTATCAAGAAATATTGGCCCATTCTCAGACTTCAGGAAGATCTTAAGAATTCTATGCCCAGTTACTCCTCCTTTGTTAGGAAAAGGGGCAGGAATTTGAAAGAACTTTTAGATATTAGATTAGAGGATCCACAGAATCACAATAGAAAGAAATTAGGCACTTATCCCTGTGGGATGTGCAAGCAATGCCACGCTATGTTAAATTCGGGGTCCTACTACCTTCCCTCTAGAAGATTTAAGTTCCGTTCCAACAAACATTTTAACTGTGGATCCAAGGGTGTGGTCTATCTTGGTGCCTGTGTCACGTGCCATGCTTTTTACATTGGGAAAACCGAAAGGGTGTTTAGGAGAAGGGTTTACGAACACTTCAATGACATCAATGTAAGGAAGGAAAGTAATGCCTTTTATAAACACTCCTTGACGTGTAAGGACATGGATATAAAATTTATGGTTTTGGAACAGATACAACCGGATTTAAGAGGGGGTAGTTGGGAGTCAAAATTAGAATACCGTGAGCTATTTTGGCAGCTCCGGTTAGATGCTACTAGATACCCAGGTCTGAATGACACCCTCAACATCACTAGTGTTTTGAAATTGAGACAAGCTCGTCTATAACACAGTTTAGCAGAACATGACATCTATTGTTTTATTCACTTTTAAATCCATAAGATTTTATAATATGATATATGGAATGTTATACATTGGCCACTCAGATAAGAAATGTTTTACAATGTCAGTTATTAACTCTAGGTTTTAAATTGGAGTTTTGATTTCACCCCCGATGGTCAAAAGGGGTTACTGCACTTATTTGTTATTATAAAACTATAAAATATTTTACAGAATAGTTTTATGACATATTTTAATAGCTTGTATTCAATTTCAAGTTTATTATGCTATTCAGTCGCCAAGACATTTTTAGAAAATGAATTATTTTTAGAAAATGAATTATTTTTAATGATAATAAGAATGTATTTTAGAATTTCCTTATATGGTGATTTTCCTGTTGGGAAAGGTTCACAGGAAGTCATGTGATGATTCCGGAAGTATTTAATGTGAATGAACTTCCAGTAATGTTGTTTGCCTTGAGAAAGTTTGCATGTGGTCGAGTGAAAGCGCTTGGATGATATTGTATTTTTACTTTGCCTGGTTACATTAAAGGATCTTTTTGGAGACCCAGCAGCTGGTTGATTTCTTCATCTGCTTATTTTGAAAGCCTTTGTTTACGTGCTTCCGGGTCCTGTGGTGCCAAGTGATTTTCATTCTTACTTGGGTTTATTATACACAAACTTGAATTCTTGGATTTTGCACCATTTACACCTAAAAATAAAAAAAGTAAAAAATACACACACACACATATTTATATAGCTGCTCTTGCTGTTAGACAAATAATATGGAGAACAACATATAATACCTTTACTGACAAAAAAATTAAAAGTAAAACTAACACATCAACAGCCTATGCAAAGATACTTGTAGGTCAGAAAAATGTTCTTGGTATACAGACTAATAAGACATCTTTTTGTTCTTCTCAAATGATTTCTAGAAATGTATATCAGAAAAGAAGTCGGGTTGATAGGTGAGATAACACAAAGAAATATGAAAGTGTTTTCAAACCTGTTGAAAAGTACAGTGTTACCAGAGGGAGAAATGTTAAAATAAGTATAAAATGAAAAGGGAGAATGGGTAAAAAATAAGAAGTTATGCACTCACCATAACGTTCCATGTTTGTTCTCCATAATCCCGCCTTCATTCTTGCTGATTGGGTTCGGAACTGAGTATCGGTTCTGACTCAGCCTAATACTAAGGCTCGAGAGCTTCCACTGGCTCGAGGCTATACCCTATCCCCTAATTTCTAGGCAAGATAACCCAGATCTTTTTTGCACATTACTAACATATTAGAGAAACATATATTAAAAGCAACGGTAATAATTCTTAGCCTATGTCTTATGAGGCAAGAAGAAAAGCAGAGAACATTTATCACCGATAAAAGTTTCCTCTTGATCTTCCAGGAGCAAAGGTTGGGGGAAGGTGGGTGGGATGCAAGAATGAAGGTGAGGCTATGGACAACATGGAACGTTATGGTGAGTTCATAACTACTTAAAGTTATGTTGTCCTATCTCGTCTTCATTCTTGCTGGTTGGGACAGCATCCCCAGCACCTTTTTTCCTCGGGTGGCTCAAGGGAATAAGTTCTTCAGAACAGTGGAACCAAAAGGAAGCCCTGTTCCGGGAGGCCACATCTACTTTGTAATGAGTGATGAAGGTATGAGAATTGATCCATGTGGCTGCAGCACAGATTGAGTCCAAAGGTAGTCTGGCCTGAAAGGCAGTCGAAGTTAACATTGCTCTTGTTGAGTGGCCTCTAATCTTTCCTGGCAGTTATATAAGCTGGGAATTATATGCATAGGTGACAGTGTCAATAAGCCACTTTGACAAGGTACCTTTAGAAAATGGTCCGAGAATGAAACGAATAGCTGGTCAGATTTTCTAAACTCCTTCGTTATATGCAAGTAGAAATGTAATTGCCTGAGCACATCCAATTGATGTAGTTTATATTCTGCCTTGTTGCCGTAGTTTGGAAAGAAGACAGGCAAGTCAATGGACTGATTCAAATTGGTCTCAGAACATACTTTGGGAAGGAATGAAGGATTTGTTCTAAGAGAAACTCTGCTTTGTGAAAAACTTAATAGGGAGGGCGAATGGACAGGGCATGGAGCTCCGAAACCCTCCTAGCTGAAGTAATGGCTGTTAAAAAGATTGTCTTCCAGGTCAAAAATTTTAGTTGGCAAGAGGAGGCTGGTTCACAAGGTGAAAGAATCAGAGTAGTCAGTACCAAATTGAGGACCCAAGGAGGTGGAGGTTCCCTTATTGGAGGCCTTAGCAGAAAAGTCTCTCTCAGGAAGGCTTTGCACAATCTGTGAGGCATTACTTTTGATCCCATGTCTCCTATGTGGTAGTTAGATATGGCAGCTAACTGTACTCGTAAGGCAGCTGCTGCAGCACCTTCAATGAAAATCTCTGCTAAGAAGTTTAAAATTGTACTTACAGGGTCTATGTGATTCTTGGAAGCCCAACAAGAAAACCTTTTCCATTTGCTAGCATACAGTTTCCTAGTTGTTGTTTTATGAGATAAAACCTGAATGTGTCACATTGCAGGAGATATGTCTGGAAGCCTGGCTAAGATTGGAAGTGGAGCAGCCACTGTCAGTTTGAGGGTTTGAATAGAGGAATGGAGCATTCGTGACTGGTAAGTCAGAAGACCTGGTACTGGGTCCAGAATCCACGGCTCGTCTCGGAGATGGGGCCATAGGAAAGGAAAACAGATATGACGAGGCCATTATGGAGCAATGAAAATTAATCTGCAACTCAACAATTTGGCTTTCTGTAGGACTTTGGGGATGAGTAGAAATGAAGGAAAGGCATAAAGAAGTCCCGGGGGCCAAATGTGAAAAAGTGCATCCCTTGGTGATTCCACCGGAGGGGGTATTAGGGCAAGGTAGCTGCTGCATTTGGTGTTCATGGATGTGGCAAAGAGGTCACAGCAAGGCTGGCCCCACTTGCGAAAAATTGGCTCGCAACTTCCTGTTTCAGGGACCACTCATGAGGCATCAGAACTGCTCTGCTTAATTTGTCCACTGTTACAATGGATTTTCCCAGAATATGCGCCGCAATCAAAAAACGTTGAGAAGAAATTGCCCACTACCATACTCTTTGAGCCTCTCAACAGAGGGGGTAGGATCTGGTTCTGCCTTGTTTGTTGATGTACCACACTAGCGACAAATTGTCTGTCTGTATTGCAATTGTACCTGGTGGAAGAGAGTTCTGGAATGCCTGCAATGCCGGAAACGCTGCTCTCATCTCTAGGACACTGATGTGCAAATGGTACTCTTGTTTCTGCCAAGTACCTTGGATGGTCTTTCCCAGATAATGCCCCCCCCCCCAATCTGGGAAGCGTCCGTGGTCACTGTAGCTACTGGTTGAGGGAGAGGGAATGGCCTGCCTAGAGTTACCTGTGTGGATTGGCACCACCAGTGTAGGTCCTTCTTGCAGGAGTCTGTGATGAACATCTTGTGGGACATGGGCAACACCTGCATGGACCACTGAGCAAAGAGTAGCCACTGTAGGACTCTCATATGTAGACGTGCCAGAGGTACTAGTGTTTTGGCAGCCGCTATAGTGCCTAAGACCTTTAGGACAAACTTTGCCTGTACTTTCTTCTTCAAGAGCAAGATGGACTCTTGATGTTGCAGTGTCTGTACCCTGTCGTGAGGCAATTTTGCTACCATATTTTTGTGTTTAAGTCTGCTCCTATGAATATAATATGCTGAGATGGCAACAAGGCAGATTTTTCGAAGTTTACGGAAATGTCCAGTTCTGAGCATTGATGGATGGCGGTGTCTCTCGCCTTGGTTAGTAGATGCTTGGTGGTGGTGGTCAAGAGACAGTTGTATAAGTATGGAAACACCCGGAATCCTAGAAGCCTCAGGTGAGTCGTGACGACTGCCATGCATTTGGTAAACACTCTGGGGGCTGCAGTGAGGCCAAAGGGCAGAGCTCTGAATTGGTAATGGCTGGCTCCCTGCCAGAAGCGTAGATATCTCCTAGATCGCCTGTCCATTTTTATATGGTAGTACGCATCCTGAAGATCGACTGAGCACATCCAATTGTCTTGTTCCAGAAAAGGGAGTACAGACTGCAGTGGCACCATCCAGATCTTTGCTTTTTTTACGGACTTGTTCAGCCTGCTGAGATCTAAGATGGGTCTCCAGTCACCTGTTTTCTTTGGAAATAAAAAGAACCTTGAGTAAGTTCCAGATCTGATTTGGTCTGCGGGGACTTCTTGGATGACTCTTTTTCTTAGCAACCTTTGCACTTCTATGGTTGCCTGATCCCTTTGACAGGGTGGAATGTCTGGGACTGATCTTGCTTGTGGTGGGTGGGATGGAGAAAGGTATGTTGTACCCCCTCAATATTATCAAAAGTACCCATTTGTCTTGAGTGATGTTCAGCCAAGCTTTTGGGTACAGTGATAGTCTGCCCCTGACTGCCTCCAGAGGCGGGCAGGCGGGCCTCCTTTTAGGAGCACTGGAAGGGTCTGCCAGAGAACATATCTCTGTCACCCTTAGTTTGCGGACCCCCTCTGCCACGAGGTCAGCGTCTTCCATTGTTATTTCCCCCTCTGCCTGTAGGGATGGAAAAACATACTCCCACAGCAGACAGAGTTTTGCCTTCTTGTTCGCACCTGGTCAGAGTCTCTTTAACTTTTGGCCCAAACAAGGACGAGCCGTCAAAAGGGGCATTTAAGAAGGAAGACTTGAAGGGCTCAGCAAACTCGCAAAGGCACATCCAGGAATGTCTCCTCAGAGCTATTCCTGTACCTGCTGCCCTACTCGTTCCATCGGCTGCATAAGAGATGAGCCTCATAAAGGAGTTGACTACAGAACTTAAGGGAGCAAGCTGAGAGGTCATTTGTCTGACACTCCCGCAGCTGTAGAACCTTGGAGGGTATCTCCTAGCTCCTTCAGGAGATCCCTCTGAAGTCTGGTAAAATGAGTTAAGTAGTTCAGTGACCTGAGTGTAAAGGTCACTGACAAGAACATAAGCTTCCAGTATCTGTCCATCATTCGAGATTCCTTATTTGGTTGATGGACAGATGAAGAAGTCTCAGCTAACTCCTTTTTGGTGGCCACCGCCACCACCATAGCATCTACTGGGAGATCTTTGGTCAAGAATTCTTTGTCGGAAGGGGTGGTTATGAACTTGCTGGGACTCCTCAGAACTGGGTCCACAGATTCTGATGAGCCCCACGCCTTTCGACTAACTATACCAAGGAGCTGTTCAAAAGGCGGAGACACCCAAGAGGTGGAGGGTCCAGATCCAAATGCCTCCAGGTATACAAACTCATCCACAGAAGGAGAAAGGGTCTTCCAGCCATCTCTCTGCTTCATGATCTCTAGGATGTCTGTGAAGGTGACATCCTCAGAGGGTGACCATGGGGACCCTTTTGAATCCTCTAAATCTGTATCTGACATGACAGACTCTTCAGGGGAATCTATATGCTCCACATCGTCATCCGCCAGGCTCTTGGAGGGACAGGGCCGAGGATTTTAGGCTACCAGCTAGTGACTGCAAAATAGGTGACTGAGGAACAGAGGAGACCGGCTCTAAGGTTGGGGACCGGCTCCTACTCAGTTCCAACAAAACTGGTGGAACTGAAGGAGTGGTGTTTTCGGGCCCGAAAGCCTTCAGGTCCGAAGTCGTGTTCTTAGATGGCTTTTTTGCTGCTCAGAAGCAGGAGCCGAAGAAGAAGCTCTTTCTGTCGACTTTTCAGACCTTGGGGATAAAGAAGATTTAGATGAGGTCGGTTTCCTTCCAATGCCTCAGCAAAAGGACACTTGAGTAATCTCCTAACTATAAGTTTGTTCTTGCGTTCCTGCAGGACCCTGGAACTAAAGCCACGGCAAATAGAGCAGGAATCCTGAAGATGAACTGCACCTAAACAATAGACACAACTAGCGTGCCCGTCAGTTATAGACATTTTCTGTGTACAGGAGTCACATTTTTTGAAGCCTAATGCTTCACTTATTTCCCTTCCTTGGACATTGTGGAAACACAACCAGAACAACAAAACCACTGTCCAGAAAAGCTACATTAAAGATAATAAGAAAGCTACCAGAAAAAAACTTTTAATTATGTACTCACCATAACTTTAGATGTTTGGGATCCATCTCGCCTACATTCTGTACTGATGGGCTCGGAGCCGACTCGGCACGCTATGCTATAGAGCGAAGCCTCTTATTGGCTGAGCTATTCTCTATCCCAGGATGCACCACCACTAATCCCCCAGATCTTGTTTGTCCGCATTCATGCACACACACATAACTTGTTCATATAACATTGCCAGATGTTTCAAGATGAAACAATAGAATTCGGACCGTCCGATCTCTTCTGATCTCCAAGGAAGGGGGAAGGAGGGTGGGTTATTGAATGTGGCGAGATGGATCCCAAACATCTAAAGTTATGGTGAGTACATAACTAAAAGATGTTATGTGATCCTATCTCGCCTACATTCTGTACTGATGGGACAGCGTCCCTAGCACCTAAATCCTGGGTGGCTCACTGGAAAACACTCCTGAGCACTGTGGAACCAAATGAAGCTCGCCCCCGGGATGCCACATCTAATTTGTAGTGGGAAATGAAAGTGTGCGGGGAAGACCACGTAGCCGCAGCACAAATGTCACTAATGGCAAGCTTAGAATGGAATGCTATAGAAGTAGCCATAGCTCTTGTAGAGTGAGCTTTGACAGAGGTCGTAAGCTCTTTATTAGAATAGGAATAAGCTTGACTAATACAGTCCCTGATCCATTTGGCAATAGTGACCTTTGTGACGGCTTTGCCCAATTTATTATCCGAAAAGGACACAAACAATTGATCTGTTTTCCTTTTTGTTTGGTCCTGTCTAAATAAAAACGCAATTGCCTGTGGACATCCAACGTGTGGAATATGAATTCTGCTTTGTTCGAGTACTTTGGAAAGAAAACTGGAAGTTCTAATGACTGTTGCAGGCAAAAACTGGAACAAACTTTAGGGACAAAGGATGGATTAGGCCTGAGAGATACTCTATCTTTATGAAAAACCAGGTACGGTGGTTTAACAGATAGAGCCTGAAGCTCTGAAACTCTTCTGGGAGAAGTAATCGCGACCAGAAAAGCAGTTTTCCACGATAGAAATTTCAAATCACATGTTGCTGCCGGTTCGAAGGGGGAGGAGGTTAAGGCACGTAACACCACATCGAGATCCCACGGAGGAGCAGGATGAGAAATCGGAGGTCGTAAAAGCGCAGCACCTTTCATGAAGGTTTTACACAATCTGTTGCTCATTAAAGGTGGGTTTACAGACTCATGAAAATTTTAAATAGCTGCCAATTGGACCTTGATGGTAGAGACTGAAGAACCTTGACTGAAAAGGGAAGTTAGAAATTTTAGGACTTCCGATACAGGAATAGTGATGGGATCCAGACCCCAGAGTTGAGCCCAAATAGCAAATCTCTTCCATTTGCTAGTATACAATTTCTTAGTGGCAGACTTGTGGGCCGAAGATAAGATATGTATGACTTCCGGATCTAAGGTATGATTCCTGACTATAGTCGGAAGAGGAGGAGCCAAGCTGTCAACTTCAAAGTGTGAAGGGACTGATGGAGTAGTCCCGACTGATGAATTAATAGGTCTGGGCTCTGATCCAGGAACCATGGACCGTCCAGTGCATATTTCCGAAGATAGGGGAACCATACCTGACGAGGCCAGTAAGGAGCAACTAAAATTATTTTGCTCCCTAAGAGAGACGCCTTTTGGATCACTCTGGGGAGGAGGGGAACTGGGGGGAAGGCGTATAGCAAGCCGGTGGGCCAAGGATGGGCTAGTGCGTCCATAGGACTCTCCCCCGGAGCTGGAGTGAGGGAGAAGAACTTTCTGCACTTCGCGTTCAGCGGGGTTGCGAAGAGGTCGCAACAAGGAATTCCCCATTTGCTGAAGATTTGAGTTGTCACTGCATTGTTCAGAGACCACTCGTGAGGAGAGAGGATAGTTCTGCTCAGTCTGTCGGCTATCATGTTGGATTTGCCAGGGATATGAGTTGCTATCAGAAAACGTCTGGTCACCACTGCCCATTCCCAGACTCTCATGGCCTCTCTGCAAAGAGGGTAGGATCTGGTTCCTCCCTGCTTGTTCAGATACCAGACCACTGACATGTTGTCGGAGTGAACGGCAATTACGCCCTGAGGGAGGTAATCGTGGAGGGCTTGTAAAGATAGAAGCACCGCCCTCATTTCCAAAATGCTGATATGAAGAAGACTCTCTTCTGAATGCCATTTGCCTTGGACTGACCTGCCCAGGGAGTGCCCCCCCCACCCCATCTGGGAGGCGTCCGTGGTCAAAGTGGCCATAGGAGGAGGTGGAACAAAAGGTCGACCCTGATCCAGATTGGAGGGCACCAGCCACCAGCGAAGGTCCCGTTTGCAAGTTTCCATGATCCGTATGGGGTGACTGAGCGGGAGATCCTGAAAGGACCACTGTGTTGAAAGAAGCCACTGGAGAATTCTCATATGCAACCTTGCTAGGGGGACTAGAAGAACCGTGGCCGACATAGATCCCAATAGCTGCAAGACCATCCTGGCTGGAGCTTTGGATCTGAGAAGCAAGGCTCGGACTTGAGCCTGTATGGTTTGTATCCTTTCTGTAGGAAGGTAGACCCGCATTCGGTTTGAGTCTATTTCTACTCCGATGAATCTTATGTGTTGAGATGGCAGCAGCACAGACTTTGGCCAATTGAAGGTGATCCCAAGGGAAGTGCCTAGTGATATTGTGGCTTGTAGGTTCTGCAATAGTAGACGCCTGGAGGTGGCAGTTAGGAGCCAGTCGTCCAAATACGGAAACACCTGGAATCCTAGACTCCTCAGGTGAGCAGTCACGACCGCCAAACATTTGGTGAACACCCTGGGGGCTGTGGTGAGACCAAAGGGCAGCACACGGAACTGAAAATGACTGTCTCCTAGGCTGAAGCACAAATGTCTCCTGGACGCCTGATCTACCAGAATGTGGTAATAGGCGTCCTTGAGATCTATGGAGCACATCCAAACACCTTTCTCCAGCAGTGGGAGAATGGATTGTAAGGTGACCATTCGGAACTTGGACTTTTTGACTGAATGGTTTAGAATGCTGAGATCCAAAATGGGCCTCAAGTCCCCGGTCTTTTTTGGCACCAAAAAGAATCTTGAGTAAGTCCCTAATCCGATCTGGTCTGCGGGGACCGGTTGGATGACTCCTTTTCGAAGCAGCTTTGAGACTTCTAAGGCTGCAATTTCCCGTTGACTGGGTGGCGGGTCCGGGATTTTCTTGGGTCGAGGAGGGGAGTGAGAAAAGGGGATGGCGTAACCTCCGGCGATAATTCGAAGCACCCATCGGTCCTGAGTGATACCTTCCCAGGCTTTCAGGTGCCTCGAAAAACGACCCCCGACTGGCTCCGGAGCTGCACAGTCGGGCAATCCTTCAGGGATTGTGGAAGGCTGAAGAGCCACGAAAGGACTCGCGGTCTCCAGTGTTGCGGGGGCCTCTGCCGCCTCTGGGATGGCATCTTCCAGAAAAATTTCCCCCTCCTCTGCCTCTAGAAGGGGGATCGTCCTGCTGCGAGGGATAAGACTTCTGGGATCTACGGAATCACATTTTCCCTCCTCTTTTCGCCTTGGGATAAGGCCGAAAGGGAGTGGAAAATCGTGCCCCTACGGTAGTCAAAGTCTTACCTTCTTGCTCGCAGCGGGTCAATGTGTCCTTTACCTTGGTTCCAAACAAAGAGGACCCATCAAAGGGAGCGTCGGCAAAGAAAGACTTGAAGGCTTCCGCAAAATGCCACAGGCGGAGCCAGGCTTGCCTCCATAGAGCAATACCCGTACCCGCCGCTCTACTCGCCCCTTCGGCCGCATATGAAATGAGCCTCATGGACGAGTTTGATATGGATGACAGCGTAGCCAACTGAGAGCCAACCGTCTGGGCCAGCTGCTCAGGTAGGTTACCCAAGAGGGTATCTGAAAGCTCCTTGATCAGATCCCTCTGAAACCTGGTGAAGTGCGTTAAATAGTTCAGGGACCTTAAGGTAAAGGCCGCTGAACTAAGGGTGCGCTTCCCGTACCGATCCATGCTCCTAGACTCCTTATTAGGAAGATGGACGGACGTCAAAGCCTCTGCTACATCTTGCTGGGTAGCAGATGCCACCACCAAGGCATCTACAGCCACACCTTTTGTCAAAAACTCCTTCTCTGGGGGTGCTGATAGGAACTTATTTGGGCGAGCAGGCACCGGTTCCACAGAATCTGGATGTTCCCACGCCCTTCGACAGATCAAATCTAGGAGCTCGTCGAAGGGCGGAGACACCCAGGAGGCGGAGGGCTGAGCCCCGAAGGCCTTAAGGAACACTGACTCGTCAGCAGAAGGGGGTTTGGACAGCCAGCTGCCTCGTTGTTTGAGGGCTTCCAAGATGTCTGCGAAGGAGACATCATCTGAGGACGACTTAGGGGACCCCTCTGCATCATCAAGATCAGCGTCTGACGTGAGAGACTCATCGGGGGAATCGACGTGCTTCCTCTTGCACAATCTTTTCCTTGGGGGCTCCTCTGAAGAAGCTTCAGAGGGACCTCCAGGAGGGGGGAACCCCCAGTGGGGGTGACCTCAGGCCCCGGGGCTCTGCTGTCTAAGGACAGGGGGACTGCCAAAGACCCAGTCTCTGTATGTAGGAAAGGTACTGGCGAGGCCGTGGAGGTAGCCAAAGATGATTTGGCTAAAGCACTCCTCATGGCCCTGAAGGCCGGACCACCAGAATCCTGGAAAGGTCCGACCCCCGTGGCCACAACAGTAGATGGTACCCCCGCTGCCGACGCACCGAGAGGAAGGCTTGGAACCGAAAACATCAGTCCCGAAGCGTCCCCCCTGGGGCCGACAGAAGAGGTCCGTGTCCCGAACTCCGACTCGAGAGTCGGGGTTGGAGTAAGGGTCGGAGCCGACCCAAAAACCTCCATCGGCTTCACCAGCACCGGCTCCAATGGTGCCGAGGCTGTTGGAGGAGGAACCAGAACTACAGGGTGGGCCATCGGCTCCGAAGCCGAATGGGCTGGAGCCGAAACTAATTTCTGGAACACAGGAGACTGAAACAGTCTTAGGAGCACCCTGTCGATGTCCGAATCAGACATCTTGGAAGATCTAGAGGAAACCGATCGGGTCCGAACCGACTTCTCCATCGGCTCCAAAGGACTGGGGGACCGGCTCCGAATGGACTCTACCAGTATCAGTGCCGAGGAAGATTCCAAAACAATTTCCCTCGGTGCCAAGGAGGGCTTCAGCGCCGAAGGGGAAGAGTCTGAGCCGGCAACCCTCATCGGCTCCAAAATCAGTGGAGCCGATGAAGGTGATCCGCCTCTCGAAGCCCCAGTCCTCGGCTCCGAAACCAGAGGAGTCGAGACTGGGGGCATCGAGGCAGACCGTTCCGCCCTCGGCTCCGAAGTCCGTGGAGCCGATGGAGAAGCCTGCCTGGATTTCTTAGCAGTCGGTTCCGACGGGCTGGTCGGAGCCGACACTTTCTTTTTCTTAGTTGGAGAGAATGAGGAAGATAAGGCTTCCTCGAAGGAGGGTTTAATCAGCCCTTTCAAGATCAATTTATTCTTCCTCTCTTGGAGGACTCTAGAGGAAAAGGCGTGACACACGCTGCAGGACTCCTGAAGGTGCTTGGCGCCTAAACAATATACGCACGAGGAGTGATCATCGGTTATAGACATTTTATAACCGCACCTCGTGCACTTTTTGAACCCTGAGGGTCTATGTTCTTTTGACATAATGCCTTTAAAATAGTCACTATAACAGTGGAAAAAGAAGCACTATCTAGTCAGAGCAAAGATTTTAAACCACAATACAAAAAATTTTTTTTTTTTTTTACGATACAATACAAATATCACAAACACTAAAAAGGAGGGCCAAGAACCCTCTAACTTAAACAGGTACTTGACCTCCTTAAAATAAGAGAAACTAGCTGAAGAATAGGGGAAGGCCCCTCTAACTTAAACGGGAAACCTTTCCCTTAAACAAACACACAATTTACCACAAAAAATGTACCAAAACACACGCATACAACAACAATAGCTGTTAAAACAGCTTTTGGGTAAGAATAAAGAATTTCCTGACAGGAAAAACTTTAGAAAAAACAGTACTTAGCTGAGCCAAGTTTGAGACCACGTCCTAGCTTGTAAGCGGCAAACGAGATCTGGGGGATTAGTGGTGGTGCATCCTGGGATAGAGAATAGCTCAGCCAATAAGAGGCTTCGCTCTATAGCATAGCATGGGAGCCCATCAGTACAGAATGTAGGCGAGATAGGATCACATAACATCAACTATCTAACTATTTCACACCACACAAAAAACAGGTAAATACAAAAAAGGCTACCCTATTTGTTTTTTTTTTACATATAAAACAGACAAGCTAAGAAGGGACTAGAGGAGAGGTCTCTAACTCAAATGACGATCTCCTCTAGCCAGAGGAGACGTCTCTAATGAAAACAACGAAACCTTTTGAGGGAAAGGAAGTAAAAAAAAGGGGAGCCCTCTAATTTAAACAGGCTGAAAACAGAAAACGAAGACAAATTCTCTAACTTAAATGGGTTCGGAAAGGATAAACCAAAGATTTAGAGACGGGATAGGGGTTGTAGGCCTAGCGGAAAGCGACAGCCAAGCACAATAAAACACAACAAGCGAAAAATCCAGAGATTAGCACAAACTAAGGTCTGAATACACTGTAAATAGCTAGAGAACAATAATTATGTCAAAAACTACTAGAATAGTAAGATATTATAACCAAAAGAAATTCACTTAGCCTGAGCCCAGTGAGAAGCACCCAATCTAGTTTAGCGGCAAACGAGATCTGGGTTATCTTCCCTAGGCATTATGGGATAGGCATCCCCTTACTTGTTATGCACCAAACCTGGATCACCCCTGGAAGAAAATATTCTTATAACTTCTGCAATGTGAGGAGGAATGTTCACATCTCCAAGGCATTGATGTGAAAGTTTATCTCTTCTGAGCTACATAATCTTTGGACCATCCTTCCCCTGTGATGCCTCCTGCCCCAAGGAGGAGGCATCCGTAGTCACTACTGCTGCAGGTGATTGAAGAACAAAAGGTCTCACAGAGTGAAGGTAGATTATAATAATAGGGGAAGAAAATAGATGAGAAGCCTGAGACTACTGAGCCTTTAGAAGCCATGTAGCATCCTCATGTGAAACGAAGTGAACTGTATTCATTTAGACAGAATGAGTAGGATCCTCCCTCTAACATCCACAGCCACTGAATCTACCAGGCTGCTAACTGGCAGACCCTTATATGGTGAACAAATTATCTTATTAACTCTTACATGCCCCGTAGGGAAATTTACCATATCACTTGCAAATTTAGACAACAAATTCAAAAACAATAAAATCCCACTCAGCTATACTTTTTTTCTGTTCAGTATAAACTACTGAATTTCCCAGACTTATTTTGGACATCTACCACTCTCTGCTGGATGCATGACAGTATCATACTGGTTCCTTCAGAAAATTAGATTTAATCTCCCCATGACTTAAGCTGCTTTTCATGACGGTTCAAAAGTCCTGAACCAATTTTATCCGCTTCGCAACTGCTTCTAGAATACCACCCTTATCTCTCTTTCAAAGTCTCATAACTGTTTGCCAAACAATCATCTGAAGCACCTTTTCTTTGCTCTTTCTAAACTATGAAGCCATTCTTTCAGGGCTGATACACTAATACACCCTAGTACCAAAACTACACTAAAACAACACACTTTAGACACTAAGGACACACTTTTATTTCAGTTACTTAACAAAATGCCTGAAGGGAATGACCAATCTTGTGAAACAACATGAGATGTGTAGCATTAGCCATTTAGATCTTGCATGCACACTAAGAATATCACTGCATTAACTATGGCACGTGCTGATGACTTTCAGCCTCGAAAGTGTAGAACAGTACTCCATGAAAATAAGTTTAAAATTCTACCTACAGCATATGGCAGACATCACTTATCCTAATTAACTTGTATGATGAAAAAACTGAAGCACAAGGAGGAAGCAACAATCAACTTACGTCCTGGAAAACAAACACTACGAAGAGCCATTAAGAAGAACCACTAACATATACTGGTATGATGGCTGACAGTTTCATAACTGCATTTTCTGTTGTAGTCTGGTACCATAAGAAGATCCACAAAACACAGCAACGCTGCTGTTTAAAAATGCTTATAAATTTGATCCCAAGCTCTTTGAAAATATGTTACACTATATCAACTGGGTTCTCATAAAAGAATGCCCCCCTCCCAGTAAATGATATTGTACTTCAACAATAGCTCTCTGAAAATTCCACAGTACAGTTCTATCTTGGAAGTACTGAATTAGAACTTTAATCTTTAGGACTTCACAGATCACTCAAAAAATCAAAGCCATGATGTGACAGTGAGGCCATCTGTAGGATATTTACCGCCAAGTGATGCAGCTTGCTAGCCTCCAATAACTTCCTAAGGCTAGCATGGTTCATCTTTACTGTCTAGCAAAATAAATCTTCTGGATCAGCAAAAATAATTCTCAGAACAAACTAAAAAGTTTTGGAACACCATGAGCCAGATTATGAATTCTGGCCATAAACTCATCCATCTTCCACTTCCTCAACTTGCCTGTGTTAATTCTGCCACCATCTTTGGACTGTACTTTACACAGTCAGTTCAGCCCTTTAATGATTATCTGTACATGTCCATTTTACTGTGTCTTACTTTCATGTATGAGTGGATGGGAAATAGAAAATTCACCCCGGGGATAACTACAGTGGCTCTACTCAACAAAGGCACTGGGAACTAAGGTCGGGTGGCACGATGCCAGGGTAATCCTATGGATAGGCTTGTACAGGCCCCAGGGCCATTAGCCTACTACACACCTATGAACCTATGTTTCAGACTGTTACCTTTATGAATAAAAATCTGTACCAACTACCACCAATTGTTATTCTCTAGATTTCATGGAAGTTATAACCAGGCTATACCACACCCTGTGTAAATACTACTCTACCACTTGCTCAAAGAATGAAGGATGCCCAGAGTCCTGAAGCAAGCCACTGGGGTAACTTTACAAAAGGTCTCCCATAGCTTAACTACAATCCGAAAATCTCTCTCGCTCTCTCACTCTTGCCCTTATGTCTACTATTTAAAAATGTTTGCAAAATGCATCCATGTTTGATCCTTCCAGCACCTCATTCCCAACAATCTCTTACCAAGCAAGCAATATGGCTTTACAGCTGGTCATGTAACACATAACTTTCCTTGATGCTGCTGAGATCATGTAAAGTAGATGGAACATTGTTCTAAGACCTCTGTAATGAAACTGATACAGGTAACAATTGCTATGCTCTGGAGATTTTAGTCTCCTTTGGGTTATACTTTAATACTGAAGGCTCACTAACTATCTTAAAAGCAATCTCTACAAAACCATTACACACACACATTGATGACCCCTGATGCTTTACAGGGCTTAAGTCTGGTCCTTTACTCTTTACTATGGGATATTGGAGCACTATATGGTGATGCCAAAATAGTTCAGTATAATGATGGATCTATCTTCTTCCTCAAAGGGTACCCTCAAATTATCTATGGTATGATCCCTGTTATTCTCATTAGGGCAATATATATAATTATTGACTATTGCATGGGTAATGACAATCTCTAACTAAATGGGAGAGGTTAATTAGAGCAAAAAAAGGGAAATTAGCTAGGCTTAAAATGGCAAAGGGCAGCTAGCCTAGTATTTACCTATGAACCTATGACCCTATATCATTCTTGTATTATGAATGAACTTGTTTCTGAAAATTTAAGTTTATTACTAACTTTGGCCTGGGTTATGGAAGAAAAATGCCATTTAACCAGCCCAGCCACCCATTTAAGAAATGTAAAATATAAACAAACAAATAAATAAATAGTTAGACACACACATTTAAACAGAGATTTTGAAAGTATTATTAGAACTAACCAAAATAAATGATGTAACACATTAAAAACCAACCCAAACTACGGCACTAGCAGAAACAGCAGATCTATATTTTCATATCGCAAGAAATGCATTCACTGGAGGTGAAATCCTTCAAAATACATGATCCTAATAAAACCACCAAACTATCTGACCTATTGAGAATGAGCAAAGTTTGAAAAGCATGCAAGTACTGCATAATCCAAAACTAACTGGGTTCATTACAGGGACAGGGCTATTCCTAAGACCTGCCCTCAACTCTCTACTACAAAGTTATCCTTTTACCCCTTACTGGGCTTGCTCCTATAATGAACAACCTACAGTTATCTTCTTTTTCACAAAATACAGCAAAGTTGTAATGAAACTGCTACATCTGCAACAGGTCACTGTACTAAATCCCACCACTACTTTTGAGACACAGTTTGCAATGGCTTGATTTCAGACAATAGCCATCTGTACTGCAAATACAAATTCACCCATGAACAACTAAATAATTCAGCTGCTCATTGCCTGTATAATAGCATATCCCAAACCAGATCAGGACCTTGGGTTGCCTCATTTGCTCTTCATACCAATACTTAAATCCAAGAAAGAAACAAATCCCCTGAAGACAATCTACTTGTCAAACTAGGGAGTACTGATCGGTCATCTCTTTACCTCTACCTCCTTAGAGAAAACTTTAACATTTTCCTAAACACTATCAGCAGATCCATATACATTGGTTTACAAAGTCTGTACAAAAACTTACAGACAAATGCAGGTTTTGTGGAACAGAACCAAAAGTGACTGCACATCATGTTGTTGGGTGCAGTATACTCAGGGTTGAGGATCTGTTTGCTGAAAGGCATATTACTGTTACAAGACTCTTACATTAGAGATTGTATAAACATTACAACAAAAAGGTAGCTGTGAACTGGAAACATGAGCCATAAAGAATTATTTCTGAAAAGGAAGAGGTTCTGATCACATGGGATCACCCAATACTAACATGTTAAGAAATCAGAAGTAAGAAACCCATGTATAGTAGTCAAAGAGAAGAGGATAAAACTATCATTAATCAATGAAATAGCTACACCTAGCAATGATAGATTCCTGTGTACTATGAGACACAAAGGTATACAGTACAAGGATATGTAAGCAGAAACTGCAGTAATATGGGATAAAGACTTTCATATAGTTTCAAAAGTAGCACAGGCAACAGGGCTAATAAAAAAAATTCAGGAATACAGATGCAATTCTGGGTGTACTGCAGGTGTAGAGAAGAACACTCTTGGCAGACATCTAAAACTGAAGTAATATTAATTTCATGAACTCTAATCATACCCCGACTCAGGAATAGAGTTCATTCTTGTCACGGTTTTAGAAACTTAAAACATTTCGATAAAAAAAAAAAAAAGATAAATTTTACTCTCTAAAAAAACAGGCGACTCTGATCCAACAAAGGTCCTTGGCTTGTCCCTGAACTTTAACAGTAAATAGTAGAATGGAAATGAAATCCCACTGACCAAAACAAACAAAGCAGATATAACAGCTTAAAGCACACCACCAAAACAAACACTAACAGTGCAAAAGTAAAAGTAAAATACAGCAGATCTACTGAAATATCACATCTAAACCAACCAGAAAATACAAGTAAAATATACCGAAAAGTCCCAAAAGAATCTTCCAGTCAAATAAAGAGGCAATACCAGCAAAAACACTGCAAGATTCAGCACCCGGAGCAATAAAAAGACTCTTCCATTAATTCACAAACGAACTCCTTTATTCATAAGTAGACAAGCACTTTCACGCACCAAAGTGCGCTTCATCAGATCTTAACATTTAATGGCAGTTCACTAAAAGTACATATAGTCAGTCAAGTATATCCAGTCAATCAATTAAAACTCAAAAGTTCAATTAAACAATCAATTATTTAAAACTTATTTAAAGAAATATAGAATCTGGTAAAAAACACTGAAACAGAAGAGGTAATAAATTCATTCTAAAACCTCTGAGGCAGACTTATTGTAAAGCACAAATATATATTATCAAAATTATGTATAATCAAACTGCATCTGTACTGTATCTAAAATTATATAAATATATATTATATTCAATCTATTTATTTATTAATTAATCTATTCTTAACACATAAGACTAAATACATAAATAAATATTTTTATTTTAAAATGTATAGAGATTAAAACAGTTATTATAAAAATATATATCACATATATATAAATATAAATAAAGATATACTATAATATATATTAATGAATAAATAAATAAATAAATAGATAAATAAACAAATAGATGAATAAAAATGTAAGTCAATGTCCATATGAAATATTATTTCTTTATCTATATAACCTGACATCCAAAACAGGTTTAATGCAGATACTTTGATTTAATCCTGGATGTAAATGTGCTCCTAATCTAAGAATCCATGTCAACTCAATATTCGCTAAAATATTCATATTGTCACCCCATTTTTTATTAGAATCCACTAACTGAAGTACCCTAAACTTAAAACTGTGATCTTTGTACTCATTAATATGTCTAGCCAAGGTATTAAATTCATTATTTTTCTTTATATTGTAGATGTGATTATAAATTCTCTGTTTAAATTTTCTTTTAGTCATTCCAACATAGAAGGCATCACATTTTGTGCACGTTGCTAAATATATTAAATTCATAGATTCACATGTTGCATAGAATCTAGGTGTAAAAACAATATTTAGTTTAGGATGTCTATATATCTGTATATCACTAATATACTGACACATTTTGCATTTCCTACAAGGAAAGCTACCTATGTTCTTAATATGGTCTTGGCCATGAGATATGGCTTTAGTTTCTTTAAAACACAGCAGTTGCTTAATCTAAACCAACCCTGACAATTCTGGGAAACAGTTAAAAAGTACACAATCTTCCACAATACCAAAATAAAAAGGAATACTATCCCAGCTATACTTAGGGAAATAGTACACAACATCTGTACCCTGCCCAAATCTCAACACAATCCAATTAAACTGCAAAATACAATCTCTAAAAATAATGCCCTACACACCACACTTGACTTCCCAAATTCATACTTCAAAAGATAACCAAAAATAAATAAATAAATAAATAAGAGAGAGAGAGAGAGAGAGAGAGAGAGAGAGACGACTATTAAACTCTCCAATAACTATTCCACAAAACACTGTTTAATTTAATTCATCTCATGCCTTTAAAACTGGCATCCAAGCTTTTCTCTTCCCAACTAGGACTTCTCTTTAACTTAGTTCTAACCACTGACATGATACCTCCATTATTTAACCATGGGTCTATCACCCCTCTACCTAGAGTTACTAAACCTAAAATAGCTGTGGACTACCACCCGTAGCAAACACTGACCTGACAGTCAAACTTCTAGAAAGAATCACTTATGATTAAACTCTAAAACACTTAGATATCCTGGGGGTTAGTATAGTGGTTAAGGTATTTATCTCCCAGGCACAAATGTACAGGGTTTAATTCTCATCTTTGAAAGGGAAATTGGATAGCTTTAATAATGGCCCACAAGGGAAGTTAGCCTAGTACTTACCTGAGAACCTATGAACCTGAATGACAGCTTCTCTGATAAGTGGCATAGCTTCAGGATGATATACGGTACTACAGCAGTTATTTTCTTACCGAAAGAAATAGACATACTTTAACATAGAAAATAGAAGGATCACACCAGCCTAGTTAAAGACCTTACAATAGTTTTTGAAAGTGCAGCCCATGACTTCTTAATCTCAAAAAGCCTGTGGATTCCCTGATGAAGTATGTTTCTGGTTCAACAAGTTCTTAACAGAGGCTTCACTATCTCATCCAGTATAAACCAGACTTTCTTAAGATCAGTCCATACAGATGTCCCTCAAGGCAGGCTCTGTACATAAACCATTACTAGTCTTCATGCTTATGTATGATCTTCCATGGGACCTTTACAATTCAGTTGCCTGCTTTATGAAGATTACATTGTCATCTCCAGAACTGACTCATTGGTCATGGAACTAAGCCGCAGCTTTTAATAATATATGAAACTGGATGCTAAATAATAAACACTAAACACAAATAAAACAACAGTTACTCTACTCAGAAACAATAAAAAACTATCAAGTAGATGTCCACTAAACATCACTGACCAATGAATCCCACTCCCACTGGGTCACTAGTTAAAATACCTAGGATTAACCCATAAGCAGTCACTAACTTTCCTACCTCATGTCAAATCAATGTCCAATAAAGTGTTCACACATCTATGGACAGCCTACAAAATCTTTAACAACAAAAACTAAGAGGATATATAGCCATAGGGATAGCGATCCCCTCGTTAGAGCACTCCCTGCAAATCACGGCCTCCCATTCAGCCCAAAAACCTAGATATCCTATAGGATACAGAAAATAAAACAGGCTTATCCACCTTGGCTTTCATAAAGACCACTGTTACCAAGCCACTGACTGCAAAGTCTAATTGGCTACCAATTCAGTCTACGACAACCTTACGTTACAGCAGCCTGATATTAAAATCACTGACAACTGCTGCTTTCTTCAAAAAAAATCTCCTTCACTTATAAAATAACACATACAGCTTTAGAAACTCAGGCAACAATCTTCTAATCAGACTTTCAGTCACCAAACTTCATTCCTGTAAAAATGAAATTCACCCCCCCCCCCCCCAATTTTTTACTAGGCTAATGACCTGGGGGTGCCTTTCTAAGCCTAGCAAAGTTTTTCCAAAAGAATATTGATGCCCTGCATCCAACAGGAAATTGAGGCATTTATAAGCAATCTCTGTCCATAAGGGATGTGGGTGCCAGGCCCAGTGTAACTCTCCCAGTCCCCATCCACTGGGTCGATGTTGTGCTTAAACTGGGTAATAGATGAACTCAGCTTTACATGGGTGGGAAGTCTGTTCCATAGGAGGGGCAGTACACATATATGTCTCTTCAGTATGTTCTGTTTAAGTCACACACAAAATTCAGATCCCTAGACCTTATATTTCTGCTACTGTTTGACATATGAATGTTAGGAGATTCATATGTTTGGGGTTTGCAGATGCCTTGCAAGCCAGGCAGAGATCACACCTCAGTAATCTATAGGGGACTGAGTAGAGGGAAAAAGGCTTTAATGCACTCTATGTAAGGCAGGTTTGTTATGTCTTGTACTGTTTTTGTAAGAAACCCCTACGTTTGTTCTAGTTGCTGCATATATCTGATCAGGTACATACTGAAGGGAGCATTGTATTCTATGGTTGGTCTGATAAGGGCTGAGTACAGTGGGATAATGACCTCTTTGGACCTAGATGCCATGCCCTTACTTATAAGTTGCACAACATAAAAGGATTTCCTCACTACCGTGGTCATGTGGTGGTTGAATGTAAGGCTAACGTCTGTGTACCCAGATCTTGAATTTTGACCTCCAGGGTCCCATCATTGAACCAGTTAGCTATCCAGTTGGAGATAAAAGGGTTTATACCTAAATTAATGAGTTTGCCTACAATATCTGAGTGGGGTATTGTATCAAAAGCCTTGGCCATAGGATCACAGGAAGTTACTAAGCTATTGGCCCTGAGGCCCTTACAAGCCTAGCCAAGAATTTAGCCCATGTTCTGATAAGTCAGAACCAAATGCGCCTGTCCAGCAGGGACACAGGTGGAATCCCAGGAGTGTATTTTCTGTTTCCCATACAGTTATCCAGGTTGCGCTTAAAAAGGGTTAATGAGGTACTCTGCTTGATGTGGAGTGGGAGTCTATTGCACAGAAGGGGGAGTCTCTGGGACACAAATCTGTCCCACCAATAAGTTCTACTGATGTCACAGACCAGGTTGAGGTCACGCATGTGGGTTACTCGAGTGGAGCTTGACTTGCGCATATGCAACAGTCCCATCAAGGCGGGGTCTGAGATTGCTTTTTATACCAGACAAAGGTCACCTCTGAGGAGTCTGTATGAGACTCAGTAGAGGGACAGGGCTTTTAGCCTATCTGTGTAGGGTAGATGTTTGAGGCCCTGGATTCTCTTAGTGAGGAACCTCTGTGGTCTCTTCAGCTGCTGCTTATGCTTTGTGAGGTACATGCTGAAAGGGACATTGCACTCAATAATGGGTCTTATAAGGGAAGAATACAGGAATGTTATGACCTCCTTGTTCCTGGATGAGATACCCTTACTAGTAAGATGGGCCACATAGAAATCTTTCCATACAACAGAGCCAATATGGTGGTCAAAAGTCAGTTTGCTAGCAAGTTGGGGGCCCAAGTCCATCATGACTGATTGCGTGCTTAGGACCTTGTTTTTAATGTGATAATCTGTGGGGATGTCACTCTCCCCAAAAGGGATGATGATGCATTTTTTGGCATTCAGTTTGAGGCTGTGTTTCTGGCATCAGTCATTTGTTTTGGTGAGACCCTCTTGGAGGATGTCCACATCACTAGGGAAATTGATGACAGTGCCCAGCTTGTAGCTATCTGCAAATTTGGTCAGGCATAGCCCACTGGTTTTGGTCTGCACCTCAGAAAAGCATATCCCAAACAACAGAGGCCCCAAGACTGATCCCTGGGGTACACCACTCGTTACGGGTCTACTGCTTCAGGTGGCTTCCTCTATTTGACTAGGTGGGTTCTATCATTGTGCCAGTTTGCTATCTATCTAGTAACATATGGATTGACGCCTAGTTTAGAGAGTTTATCTATTATACCTGAGTGAGAAATAGTATCAAAGTCTTTGGCCAGGTCAAGACAGGCAGTGTGCACCATCTTTCACACATCCATGGCTTTGGTGAGTGTTTGAAAGAAGTTGACCAAATTTAGCAGACATGACCTCCCCTTGACAAAACCAAACTGTGTGGGATCAAGTGTTTGGAGGTTGCCAATGTCTTTGTTAATGAGGTCCATGATAATGAGGTCCATGATAATCCATTCCATGGCCTTGCAGATCAGTCTAGTTAGGCTGATAGGTCTATAATTTCCTGGATCGGTGGACCCTCCACCTTTGTGCAAAGGGATGACAGTGGCTGTCCTCCACTCAGGTGGGATGAAGCCAGTACTCAGGCTTTGGTTGAATAGGGCGCCTAATAGTGCTGTAAGTTCCTGCCTGAGTTCATGTAGTACACAGCCTGGAATGTTATCGGGTCCCATGGAGGGTGTATTTGTTTTGCCCTTGAGAGGGCAGTGATGACTTGCTCCTTAGAGACAAGGGGAGGGGGGCAGGTGCTAGGGATTTACTGATGGGGGGACAGAGGGGTGAAGTTTTCAATGAATCTCTCTGCCAGCAGGCTGGCTATATCTACAGCGTTTGTGTATGTGGTGTTCTTGAACACCAGTTCTGAGCAGATCTGAGTGATTCCTTTGAGATTGCAAACATATGTGAAGAAGGCCTTATGACTGTCTTTAGTAGATGTGGCCAGTTTGGACTCGAAGATTGCTTTGGAGGATTTTACTACTGCTTTTATTTGCTTGTTCAGGATAAGGAGAAATGACTTCCAATTAGGCAACTGCTTCTTCTTGGTCACCAACAGCAAATGTTTTCCTTTTATTATAGTTTATTTATTGCAGATGTCCACCAGACAGGTTTACTCTCCCTTAAGGAGGATAATTTTGTCCTGTCTGATATTCATGATTCCAGGCAGCTATATAAATGCTAGTATAGTACTCTGGTTTAGGTTTGGACATGTGTCAGTTCCTATGGAGGGGGAGGGGGCTGTGAAGCTGTTTATACCGTCGCTCAGGAGGTTGTAATCAGCTTTCCAGAAGTTTTATTGTTTGACCTAGCTGGGGGGGGGAGTTGGGGGACATGGTAACTTTATAAGTGACTACTTTGTGGTTGGGTCTTATCAGGGAGATTGACACTGTAGGGATGCTGCAGTGGATATTAATATTGGTTAACACCACGTCCAAGATATTGTCACCTCTTGTGGGAGTGTCGACAAACTGGTCCAAGGTATCTGCACTGACAAAATTAAGGAATCTCTGGGCATTTGTGTTTTAGCATGAGTAGTTCTTCCAATCTATGGTTGGATAGTTAAAATTCACCCAGGATCAGGGTAAAGGGTTGAATAGTGATAGATTCGAAGAGGTCCTGATAGGTGGAGTGGGCATCTTGAGTCAAAGTTGGGGGCCTTTAGCTAGCTAGGATTTCCTCACTAGTGTGGCCATGTCTAGGTAACCTGTGTGCACAGTCTTGCCCTTATTCATTGCTTTGGTGACCTTCTCATGGAAGTCCATCAGATTTAATAGGCATGACATAGGTCTGTAGTTACTTGGATCAGTGGTTGGACCTCCTTTGTACAGGGGAATGACTGTAGCCGTCTTCTGTTCCTTGGACACAAAACCTGATTGTAAGCTCCAGTAGAAAAGTGATTCAAGTGGACCAGAGAAGTCATGTTTAATGCTATTTATTAAGTATCCCATGATGTCATTGGGGCCCATCGATTAAGTTTTTGGCCTTGGAAAGTGCATTGATGACCTGCTCCCTAACAATGTTTGGGGGGATTGTTATATGCACTATTTCATTTGGACTATCAGTGGGGAAGAGAGAGAGAGCAGAAATGTGAGTTGAACCTGTCAGCCTGAGGTTACAGACATAGCTGTAGAAAGCTTTGTGGTTGTCCTTTACCTGAGAAGCTATTTTTTCTTCAAATGTAACCTTTGAAGTATTAATTAACTCTCTTAGCTACCTGTTTAGATTGGTCAGGGGGATTTTAGTATGTAGAGCTTTGTTCCTCCAACATTTGGCCAAGATTTTTTTCTCTTTTGTTGGATAACCAACTGAAATTGTGATTCTACCAGGGTGGCTTGTCTTTTGAGTTTGTCTAATTCTTAATACAAGTGGGCACAGCTTGCTCTATACAGTTATCATAATAAAACGCCAAAAAGAAGAAACTTACCACAAAAAAATTCTCTGCTACGTGTTGGGGTTTTCTATACAGTTATCAGTATGGCTGGATAGAAATTTTGTAAATAGCTCAGTATATGCTATGGTGTTTACTGGGTTTCGGGGTACTTGGAATTTAGCCAAGGCGTCGCTTAGTAGAGGGAGGTTAGCCTTGGAATACTTCCTAAAAATTTTTTATTTTGCTGGATTTCCGGATTTAATTTTTATTTCAAGCAATACTGCCTTAGGATCAGCTCAGACAAACAAAGACATTAAACTGGGTGAGGAACATTGTTCCTCCATGTTCATGAGTACAAGGTCAACGATGGTTGTACCTCTGGTAGGAGAATGGACCAACTGTTTCAGGATGTTGGTATTAAAAAAAATTGGGAATCTCTGGGCTTGTACATTATAAGTGGTCTAGGATTCCCAATCTATAGAGGGGAAGTTGAGATCCTCCATGAATATTATATTAGGATGAACGGTGAGGAACTCTATTACACTGAGATCGGTAATATGGGTTTTCTGCACATGAAGGGGGAACTATCGATTGCAAAGACATGGTACGAGACCCTGTTTATGGTGAGTTGCACATATATGAGTTCCAGTGGATCATACACTTTAACTAGCCTGGACGTGTGGCTGTTTTTAATATAGACTGAGACTCTGCCACCTTTAGTTCCTCCTGTGCAGTAGCTGGTCCAAAGGTGTGAAAGGCATTATAACCTTGCATTGCCGGGGTACTATCTGCAACTTTAAACCATGTCTCTGTTACTGCACAGATGTCTACATTCTCCAGAGAGATGAAGGCTTGGAGGCAGTACATTTTCTTGTTAAGACTTCTAGCATTGAACAGTATCAGCTTCAGATATTTCTTGGTAGGTTCAGTTAAGTAGGGAAGTTTATCAGTTTGGCATTGCCTAAAAAAAGGCACTAGGGAGGTGGAAAAATTATTTGCCAATATCCGAAAGCTTACAGTGGATAAGTGCAGACCATCCCTGGCAAAGCAGCATGATCTGTCAACCGTGACCTTCCAAGCCATCAAATATTGTTGTCCCTTGGACTGACACCAGAAGCTAAGCCAATGGTTAAAATCAATTATTTTCTGTTAGTAATGTGGCATCATCCTTGGTGAATTACCAATGACCAGGAAATTTGGCTGTGTGCTGGTTTGCTTTAAGGGCTTAGCAGTAGAGGCACTGGATACAGCATTACTACGTGTAGCTGTGGGTGTATTTTAACATAGTGTTTATGTGATTGCTGACAACCCCTTTTTTGATTCTGCTGTGCAGGAGGTCTTAGTGTTTTAGGAAGGTTACCTGTAAGTACCTCAGCATAAGTAGTTTTATTGGTCTTTACCCTGTGCAATAGGTGTGATGCAAATGTCACTGATAACCTCTATAGGAATAGTTTTGTTTTTATGAGAGAGTTTTGCCTCCAGTGTTAAAGTGTATTTACACCTCTCACATACTTTACCTGTTTTTATTAATAAATGGGTTGTCAGTGTACAAGAGGCAGTTGCTGCAATGCCTCAGAATACTCATCTCTACCAGACTGGCCGCAGAGGGAATCGCTAAGTGCATATCCCTGGCTACTGATTTACCAGGGAGGAATGAGGGAAATTTAAATATTAAACAGGCTAATAAGACAAGTAATTTGATGAGCAATGCTCAGCTATGTGCAAACTAGATGACCAGACAGTAAGGGTATTTTATCAGAAACATACACTGCCACAGATTGGCATCTACACAGATTACATGGGTGAATTACTCTGCGAGATATCAATGACTATATAGATCACTGCTAGGTGCCACTGCATGGAGAGCAGCAGATCTAACTAAATACTCTAAAAAAGGTCAAAAAGTCCAGATATTTAACACAGAAACACTCAATTAATATAGGTGTGACAAAATCAATGCAAGAAACAAGTACTGAAACAGTGGATATGGTAATATACTTAGCATTTGTGAAGTCTAGCAGAAACCAGCAACGATATTTATTTATTTATTTGCATTTGTTTACTGTGATGGTCCAGGTGGGCCAGAAGTGCCCATTTTCAGTGGAATCCCAGGGAGAAAAGCTCCACATATATGACATTTCACATACACTACATAATTTACATTAATAAAGACATTTAGTACATCTTTTTGCCAGCTTATTACAACTGGTGAAAAAACAGTGCATAGTGAGACCAGTTATGTTATATGGATTGGAGACAGTGGCATTGACAAAAAGGCAGGAGTCAGAGCTGGACGTGGCAGAGTTAAAGATGTTAAGATTTGCACTGGGTGTGATGAGGGTGGACAGGATTAGGAATAAGTATATTAGAGGGTCAGTCCAGGTTGGAAAGTTTGGAGACAAAGCCAGAGAGGCGAGATTACATTGGTTTGGACATGTGCTGAGGAGGGATGCTCAATATATTGGGAAAAGGATGCTAAGGATGAAGCTGCCAAGTAAGAGTAAAAGAGGAAGGCCTAAGTTAATGTTTATGGATGTGGTGAGACAGGACATGCAGGTGGTTGGTGTGACAGAGAAAGATGCAGAGGAGGGGAGAGGAAGAAATGGAAGCACATGATCTGCTGTGGTGACCCCTAATGGGAACAGCCAAAAGAAAAAGAAGAAGTAATCATTCTCAAATCAAAGATATTATGCAGGCAATACAGAGTATACATGAGTACATTCCATATGAGTAGTTTTCAGCTAGCAAAATTTTTAAAGGACACCTTGCAGTTGGTGCAAAGCAGATATAGGAATTAATTAGAGACTAGGTATTTAAACTTTTCACATGTTTAGGAGGTATAATAGCTGAGTGATAGGCTACATGAGTCCTGTTGCAGGAATCGGCAAAGTTGGTGGATATTATTCCAGATATAAGTGGTAGTATGATATTAAGGTAGGCTGCAAGAGTACATGAATGTCTTACCTGGTTCAATAGTGGGTCTATAAGGGTTAGGAAGAGAAGAAAGTAGACAGGAGGGATCAATGATAGGACATGAGGGTTAGTAGAAGAGGGAAGTGGACAGGATGGAGAGGTGGAGTAAGTAAAAAGGCAGGTGGATGTGAAAGGAGGATGCCAGAGTAGTAGAGTGAGGGTGAGAACAGTTGTGATGGTTGAAGTTAGGTTATATGAGATGTGGTGTTAGCACATGTGCACAGCCAAGATGAGGAGAGGTGTTGTTTCAGAGATGTCTTGAAGACGGTTACTGAGCAGGTGGATCTAAGTGTTGGGGGGAGGGAGTTCCAATGTTTTGCTATGGTAAAGGAGTAAAGCATCTGGCCACCCGAAAGTTTGGGTTTTTCTATATTTATGAGCAGTTGGTTGTTGGATCGGAGTGGTCTGTTAGGATGGTATAAAGTAAGTATAGAAGATAGAGCACGGCACATGGATGGATTATGGATGAGTTTGTGAGCTGTAGTTAGTTGGATAAAGGTGAGACAGTTGGGGAGTTCAAGCTATTTTAGGTTATGTAATGATAAGCAGTGGTGGGATGAGTAGGAGGCATTAGTTACAAGCTTGGCAATTTTGTTGGGGCATGAGTCTAGTTTGGTCTTTAGAGAGGACTGAATGTTGGTGAGGAGGGGGGCACTGTATAAAAGAGAGGGTAATAGAAAAGAAGAGGCAAGGGAAAGTTGGGCTGATGCAATGAGCAGATGTTTGTGTCGGTACAGAGTGCCAGGCTTTTGATGTGTCTTATTCTTCTCACGTAGTTTGGTCGTCAAATGTTTTGGAGTTTGGAGATTATGAGCCAGGTGTTGTGGAACTGTGTCACTTAAATATCAGTGGAGATTCGATAAAAAAAAAAAAGAAACACAAAGTCCTACAGCCTATCAAACACAGCAGACTCAAACCAGAACAAATACACTTAGAATAACAGGCACAATAAGCCACCTCCAAGAGCACAGACCACAGACCACAAACCTTCTTAATGTAAAATAAATGGTTTGGAGCTCAAAAGGTTAAACCAAAACTAAGACACTTTTAGAATAAGAGACACACTAAGCCTTCAACCAGCAATTCCTAGCTCAGAAGGATGTAGGCTATCCTCTCCTGCCACAACAGTGTAGACCACAAATATTTCTAATATAAAATAACTGGTTTGGAGCTCAGATGCTTATACCAAAACAAAGACATTAAGAATAACAGGCACAATAAGCCTTCAGCAGCAATTCCCAGCTCAGAAGGGTGGAGGCTACCCTCTCCAATCATGAGAGTGTAGACCACAAACCTTCTTAATGTAAAATAACATGGTTTCAAGTCCAAGTGCTTAAACCAGAAGTAATACACTGTTAGAATATCAGACACAATAAGCCTTCAACCAGCAATTCCCATCTCAGAAGGATGTAAGCTACCTCTCAAGCTACAACAGTGTGGAACACAAACCTTCCTTAAGTAAGAAAACTAGTTTAAATCAGAACTAAGAGGGTTAGAATAGCAGTTACAATGTAATCAGGCTACTAACAAGCAGTAATAAATTCAGCAGATTAAATGTAACTGAATACGTTAAGAATGTGCAGCAAAGCTAAATAAAGTACGAAGAGGCATAAATACAGCTACAGAAACTGAATAAAACTGTCATTTTTTTAGTAAGTGGGACGGTAGGAACCTTAAACAATTCAAGGTTGAGAGACAAATGGGGAGGACCTTCTTAGCTGAATAGGTGGGAGAAATCAAATGCAGACACAGATCAGCAATAGTCAGGTAGAGAACAGCAAGTCAAACAGCACTACAGCTAAAGATGCCACTAAATATTGGTAGTTAAATGAGGAATGCTATTTCTCAACTCCTCCCACTAATTAGCTGGATGTTATTCATAGTGTGCAAAATAATTCTTTTCTAACTGACCCCAGCCAAGATCTCTTAAAACTCCAAAAAGAACAAAAACTTAAAACAAAATGCAATGTAAGAAAAAGATAAAAAAATGGAAGTAACCAAAGCTTAAATGAATAACTCCAATACAAAATCACACTTATATACAACTTAAGAGGCTAAAAACATTTTCACTGCTTCTGTCTTGCTATCCATATACACAAACAAGAGCTTCCAGTTTCTCAGTTTTTTTGTATTATCTTTTGTTTAGTCTCTTCCCACACATCTTTAGCTACCATAACAAAATCCTTTTTAATCCATACTTCATTTTACCATGTCCTCATAAATACAGGTTTTGCTGGACCAATTCATGTGTGGTACATAGTTTCCAGCCACAGACTTTATTTTATTTTCATTCATTTTATATCATGAAAAGACCTGAAACTGACTCAGGCTGTTCCATAACACAGAGATGCCCTTTCCTGGTTTTCTCAGGTACAAAATAATATTGTCTACAAATAAAGTCAACTTTTATTGATTGCCATACCAGTTATATCCTTGAATTTGTGAGACTCTTATTTTCTTTGCCAATATTTCTAAATATAAAGCAAATGACAAAGAGAAAAGGGGACAGAGGACACCCCTGCCTGGTTCCTCTGTTAAGACACATCTTGTCAGAAAGGAACCCACCCACTTTAATTTTTGCCTCTGATCATTTATATAGCCTCCTTATTAACTTTCTTAGTGTATCAGGGAATGCAAATGCTTCCATTGTCCTACTTATAAAATACCAGCTTATTATATCGAATGCTTTCTCTGCATCAAGGCTCAACAACAGCTGTATTTTCTTACACTCTGCTTCCCTCTGGATCATCATTGTTCTATTAATGTTGTCAAACATTTGCCTCCACTCTATCTTATTTCTAACTCTTAAACAGCATCCAACATAAGAAAAAACACAATTTTCAATATCTGGTTTGTTTTTAATGAAAATTCTCTAAGTG
Organism: Protopterus annectens; assembly: GCF_019279795.1. Lineage (NCBI taxonomy): Eukaryota > Metazoa > Chordata > Ceratodontiformes > Protopteridae > Protopterus > Protopterus annectens. The sequence continues at coordinate 1,155,685,372 of NC_056735.1, read as the reverse complement.
CGCCAATGCCTTATTTGATGTACTGAAAACTGATGTTTTCTATTTTAAGTATTGTTTTGTTTCACTCAAGTGTGCAGCTCAGTTAACACTGTTGAATGTAGTGACACCCTTGATGTTCCCTCACTTCCTGAACTGTAAAGCACTGTATATATTATATGTTATGCTAGTATTTGAAATTTTGGAATTTTAACAGTCACGGGTCATGCCTGAAAAGGGTCCACAGAGCAGTGTACTCACTTGGTTAACAAATGTAAAATAAAAATAAATAAGAAAAGATTTTGTAATTCATGTTTTTCTACCCATGCTTGGCAAGCTCTGGGACAAATTTACACTTGCAATGCAGCAAATTTCTTCAATGTACGCATTCAAAAACTCATTAATAGGGTATCCTCAAAATGGGCATGCTGTTGTGAAATTACATTAGAAGTTCTGCTTGCGGAAATGTATTCTACCTAGAATATATAAAAGTACTCCATTCATGATGTCAGTATGTGTTACCAACCTGATACTAATATAGAAAGCAAAGATTTACATTATCTATTTTTAGATGATATTTGTTGTTTCTTCTTCTGTTTCATATATTCCATATATGCTGACTGCACCTGGAGCACATACATAGGAGTTTTATACTAACACTGGATTTACATTTAAGAGAGGACTGGTTTGTGAGGGAAATGACAGGATATGTGCCAAAGCAGGCAGACAGGGTTCCATTGAAACCAGGGTATTACTAACTACATTCAGGGTACAAAATGGTTAGAGCTGCTACAGAACGGAATACCCTTTGGGAAAGAGACAAATGGAATTTCCAGGCAATGAGAAGGAGCCCTGTTAGCTGCAAGGTGTTTAGATATGTTAGTAGTTTGGAAGACCATTGAGGAGTGCAGCCTAATTTTACCAGTGCACTGGCTGCTCAGGGTTATCCAGTAGGCTAATGGAGGCTGTGGGAATCACACACTTGACTACAGGAAGTAACATCTTAACAGCTTACAGCCTTAAACCTCTGCGCTAACTGCATAAGTTTCTAAATACTCTTTTGAATGAACTGCCATCCTGTTGTCTGATAAACTGTTCCTATGTGAGGGAAGCTATTTACCTGCATGATAAATTCTGCTAAAAGCTGAAGGGTGTAGAAAGAACTCTCAGTGGAAAAGCAAATGAGAGCATGTCAGAAAACAGTAACCTTTCTTAATATACAAAATCTTTTTAATACCTGGAATAATATGTTTTTTACTATGGAGGAGAGACTTACAATTATTAAAATGATAATATTCCCCAAGATTTTATACTTAATACAATCAATAATACTTCCACCTACAAAAATAATTATCAAGAAACTGAATACACTAATGTTACATTTCCTATGGGCACCTAATAGACCTAGGATTGCATTAAAGAAACATACTAATAGCTGGTCTCAAGGGGGTATTTCTTTTCCAGACTTTAATTTATATACTATCTCTTCTATTGTAAAAGTTATTACTTTATTAATAGATCAGTCATATGTCGCAAAATGGAAAGATTATTGGGAGCTAATAAGTATGCACTTCATGAAAATCTCCTTAACACATAAAAATATGATTGTAAATAACTCCATGTTATGGTTACTAAAGGAATTTTGTACTTCACCTATTACACCTAAACATATGGTTTGTTACCCATTAAATATTATTATTAGCTATCGTAACTTTATATTCATGCACCCTAAGTATAGGGAATGGAATTTTATTGTATTCCCTATAATGTATACTCAGGGTATGCTTTTGTCATCTACTTCTGAAGGAACTCATTTAGCTATAGATAATGATCTAAAGTACTGGTATCAGTTGATATCTGATAATAAAGTTAAAAATCTAGATTTCTTAAAACAAGAATTTGATCTGAGAAACTTGCTGGTTAGAGGTTCAGACCTTTAGACAACATCTCATTAATAAAATAGATCTAATGTCTATAACAGTTAAAGAATCTATTCCAACACTGATTGATTACTTGATATTAAAATTACAACATAAAGTTTCTGATAAAGGTAAACTTTCATACATACATAAAATTATCAGACAAGAAACTTTTTACAGTGTAGATTCATACTGGAATTATTTCACTTCTATTAATGGGGACCCACCAAATCAACAAGATAAACAATATATATTGGAATCTGCTTATAGAACTACGCCTTCCATTGTCTGGAGACTTTATACATGGAAATTTTTACATAGATCTTTTATACACCTTTGATGATGAATAAAATAAATAATAAAGATAATTTATGTAAGAGATGTAATGTAGAAATTAATGCTGACTGGGCTCATATGTTTTATGACTGTATAAAATTGAAAGAGTACTGGAAGTCAATTAATGAATTTTGCAGGCTCTTTTACAGATAATTTCATTATTTCTAAATCTCTTATATTATTCAACACACCTGTACCTCAAAGTGTTAAAAGGTTAAGCTTCCCTTGTTATGGTCTATTCTAGCAGTGGCTAGGAAAATAATAACTAGAAATTGGATTTCAGATACACCTCCTTCGTTCAATGAATTTAAAAATGTTATGAATATAGTGTGCCATATGGAAATAAACACAATTAGGACAAGAACAAATAGAAAAACATCTTATTATATTGTATGGGATAATTTACAAAATTTGTTAAAAAAATTCTAATTTCAATAGCATGGTATTTTAGTTTAATTAATTGATCTGATTGTAGTGGATGTCTTTGTAAATACTTTAGTTGTTTTGTTGAATATTATAATAATACCTATTTTAATTACTTGTATAAAATTGTTATGATATTTCTCTTATATGTTAAAACAATAAACCTGTTTTGAAAAAAAAAGAAAACAGTAACCTGAACCATGCATTTAGTACTTGGACTAGTCAATTTTGGAAGAAGAATTGTTTACAAGACATGTCTACTTTGATTTATGGTGTTTTCCAGCCTGAAGGCAGGTATACTTTATTTTCTCCCTGTAAATATACCTAAGTTTTGAAATCCATAAAGATGGTTCAGACTGTTTTTCTACTGCATGTCTAACAACATTAGTGTCTGTGTGTGTGTGTGTGTGTGTGTGTGTGTGTGTGTGTGTGTGTGTGTGTGTGTGTGTGTGTGTGTGTGTGTGTGTGTGTGTGTGTGTGTGTGTGTGCGTGCGTGTGTGTACTCCCCTATCCAACTTACACATGTGTGCTAACCCTAACCTCGCCTGCACTTCCTAGGGTGCTAAACACCCTTCCAGTAACAGTACCACACACACTGCTAATTAGTGATTTTTTTTTCAATCAACTGGAAACGGAAACTGTTTTCAATTGGTTTATATGTTTGATATAATGGATGTGTATGTGTGTCCTTGTGTATACACACACACACAAATAAGTGTGTGTGTGTGTGTGTTTGTGTGTATATATATATATATATATATATATATATATATATATATATATATACAGTTTTCTTTTTATGTACTCCTTACACGGTATTATGAACCATGTTCTTTGTCTAATCTAATCTCTGTATATCATGTTTTGATTATTCTTGTTTTAATATTTTTGCCTGTACTGTGAATTGTTTATGTTTATTCCCTGATTAATTACTGCATCTGAATCATTAATATATATATATATATATATATATATATATATATATATATATATATATATACATACATATGTATATATATATATATATATATATATATATATATATATATACACACACACACATCTATACATCTATATCTCTATCTGTCTGCCTGGGATGACATGATCGAAAGACCACGATGCTTTGCCAGAGATGGCCTGCACCTGAAGCCCTTGGGATTCCGGATACTGGCTAAGGCTCTTGCCACCCCTATACTGCCTTTTTTAGGCAAGGTTCAAATGACAAATATCACCACCGTAACAGGTACAAGCAAGCAAAATCTGAGGGTAATGCTACTCATTGCTAGAAGTCCAAACCTCAAAATGCATTCACTCGAGGCACTCCTTAAAATGGAGAACATCGACATCTGTGCAGTGACAGAGACCTGGTCCAAGGCTCCAGAAACCACCCCTGCATTACCAGGCTATAATTCATACCACACCTTTCGGCCACCTAACCTGGACCGAAACACTAAAGGCGGAGGAGTGTCCATATTCATTAAGGATATCCACACCTCCAGGCTATTTGCTCAGCATAATGCATTCAAGATTATCCAAGTGCAACTAACTCTGGGCAAGACAGCAAGACAGCAATCCAAATTGTAACTTGCTGCAGATCCCCCACCATGCCCCAGGATTCCCACTCATTTCTTGACACACTGGAAAATATTAGGGTACAACCCAACACCCTAATAATGGGCAATTTCAACTACCCCACCATTACCTGGGAAAACTACTCATGTACCAACACTTTTGCTCAACGTTTTCTGGAATTCATAAATTCCAAAGCCTTGGATCAACTTATCCACAGCCCCACCAGGGGCAACAATATCCTAGACCTGGTCATTACCAATATGGGTGACCGGTGTTCCACAACAGAGGTCAATTCCTCATTGGTCAGATCCGACCACAAGCTAATCAGCCTGGACATCCACATCCTGCCCCCCCCATTAGGGAAACCACCATAAAAAATTTCTCCAAAGCCAACTTCACGCTTCTTAAGACAGAAGTGGCAAACTTCATGACACCTATGCAGACGGACAATTGAGGTACAACTGCTGAATCCTACACAAATGCACATTATAAGCACTTACACGAGTGCATGGATTGTGCTTTTCCTAACAGAACCAAGATGTTATCCTCCAAAAAAAAGAAGCCAATCTGGTGGTCCCCTGCCATAAACAAACTCTACAACAGAAGAAAGAAACTGTTGCAAAAAACAGTTAAATCCCATGATTGGAGGAACTCCCTGGTCAGCCTCAGTAAGAAGCTGAGATCCCTCATAAAATCCACCAAAGTTATTTACGAAAACAAAATTGCCATTGATTCTAAAGACAGCCACAAAGCATTCTATAGCTATGTCAAGAATCTCAATAGCAACACTCAGATCTGCTCTGAGTTACAGCACAATGGCACTAAATATACAGAACCAACTGATACTGCCAACATCCTGGCAGATAGGTTCAGTGCTAACTTTACCTCCCTCTCACCCCCTAAAGGGCCCATCTCTATACCGGAAGAATGCAATGTTTCTGTAATCAAGGCTGCAGAGATAAAAACCACACTCTCCAAAGCCAAGAACGCAGCATCCAGGGGACATGACAACATTTCAGGCTGTGTTCTACAAGAACTACAGAATAAATTGGCACCCCACCTAAGCACCATGTTCAATCATGGCCTCACCTCAGGCTTTGTGCCCACTGAGTGGCATACAGCGACGGTTGTCCCGCTCCACAAAAGGGGAGCCACCACGGACCCTGGGAACTACCACCCCATTAGCCTAACAAGCCTGGTCTGCAAGGCCATGGAACGTATCATCATGGAACTTATAAACAAAGACATTGTTAATCTCCAAACTCTGGACCCCACCCCACCCAGTTTGGGTTTGTAAAAGGCAGATCATGTCTCCTAAACCTGATAGACTTCTTTGAAGCAGTCAACAAAGCCGTAGACGAGGGTAAGGTGGTTCACACAGCCTATCTAGATCTCGCCAAGGCTTCTGACACCATCCCCCACTCTGGAATTATAGATAAACTCACTAAACTAGGTATAAATCCCTATGTCACAAGATGGGTTGCCATCTGGCTGACTGACAGAACCTACACTTTGAAAGTAGCAGACTCCAAATTCGACTTCAGACCAGTGACAAGTGGAGTACCACAGGGTTCAGTCCTGGGTCCTCTTCTGTTTGGTATCTACTTTTCTGAAGTACAGACTAACACAGAAGGTCTTTGGATAACGAAGTTCACAGATGACTGCAAACTAGGAGCCATAACTGAAACTCTTAACGATGTGGACATCCTACAAAAGGGCCTCACTGAGACAGATGCCTGCTGTCAAAGCCATGGCCTCAAGCTCAATGCCAAAAAGTGTATTGTCATCCCCTTTGGTAAAAACTCTGTATCCATGAGCTACCACATAGGTGGTAGTCTACTTCACACCGAAAGTGTGGTAATAGACCTTGGAACACAGGTGGACAGTAGTCTCTCCTTTGATAATCACATCGCCACAGTAGTCAGGAAATCTTTCTACGTAGCACATCTCATCAAAAAAGGTTTCTCTTCCAGGAAAAAAGAGGTCATTGTTCCCCTCTACTCATCATTCATTAGACCCATTATAGAGTACAGCGCCCCTTTTGGTATGTATCTCACAAGACATCTACAACAACTGGAAAGGCCGCAGAAATACCTCACAAAGAGGATTACCGGCCTCAAACAGATGCCTTAAGCAGACCGTGTCAAAAAACTCCAGCTTTACTCCGTCGCATATTGCCTACTCAGAGTCGGTCTCTGCCTAACACACAAAGCTATGTCAAACCCAGAGCTGTTGGACATGCTCCACTTAAAGAAATCCCAATCCCTCTGAGCTACACGCTCTAGGGACCTAAATCTTGTCACCACAATAAACAGAACATGCTGGAGGGATAGATTCCTGTCCCAGAGACTTCCCATACTCTGGAACAAACTACCTATCTATATCAAACAAAGTTCTTAATTAGCACTCTTCAAGAAAAATCTTGATGATTGGATGGGAAATAGGAAATTCACCCCGGGGATCACGTCTGTGGCTCTGCTCCAGAGAAGCACAGGAAAATAATTTTCTTGAGTGGTGAAAGTCAGGGTACCTTTTTGGCTAAGCTTGTATAGGCCCTAGGGCGTGTGTGTGTATTTTTTTTTTTTAACATGTGCTCCTAGAGCTTTTCTTTCCAGGATTCTACAAAATCTGTACACTGCCCAGCTGGACTTTATAATCAACAAATATAAATAAATGAGCAAACAAATAAAACAGTAACGATTAAAAAGAAATAATGCCAGCACCCGGTGTACTCATTTTCAGTCCTCAAATGCTGCAGTTTCACATAACCTCTTACACTGTGACTTTACCAATGTCATTTACTGATTCTTGTAAATGAAAGCATCGTAAAACAACAAGCTGATACAGATGTTATGGATACAGTCTGAAGAAACAACATTTTTTTTTTCTCTCTGACCTCACAGGGATGTTATGATAAGCTGTCTTGTTCTACTTATTTAAGTGTTTCTCATCTAAAGTTGTGAGACTAGTGTTTGCCCCCTGATCAAGCTGCAGCATTTACATCATAAGCTGTTTTCACAGTTTGCAGCCAGCTGGTAATGCCCTCTACATGGAGGCATAAGTAATGATGCTCGCAGTCAATGCACTTTCAGGCAATTTATAAAGGTTTCCCCCTTCAAATGAAATATAGATACAGGATGTACAGCGTAAAGTATTTTAGCCATTAATGGCATCCAAAATGACACAGCTGTTTACATTCCTCCTCGTGATACAGCTAAGCGGTAGCAGAAACTAGGCATTTTCAAAATTACTGTACAACCTTCCCAGACTCCCAACAAATTTCCTTGTAAGACCTAGTGTATTTCTTGACTGTTTTACCATTTTTTAACAGGTAGACTGAGCGAGAAGGCCAGATTTTCTTTTATCATCAAAACTTCAAATGGAAATGTTCATTAATCTTTCTTTCTTTAACACCAATTATTTACGGATGACAGTGCTGAAAATCTATGCCTGCCTTCCCAAATGGCTGTTTCATCAATTACAGGCTAGCTTAGCACTGATGGCACACAAATAGCTGGTGAACAGGTGGGTTTATGTTATCAGACATACAGAATTTTATCTTCCTGTAAAGGCCATGCCCATGGAAGCATAAAACAAGGACCATTAGAGGACAAAGAAACTAATTTTCAGCAACAATCTGTTGCTGCTCAGGTCAGATAATCGAGTCTGCATACAATACCCTTTCTGTACCTAAGGCTTAAGCATAAATCTCCAATTCTGGTACTGATCAAAATGAAGACAATTCACATTTTTGTCATCAACTGCCCAGGTACAGAAGAGTCTTGTTGACTAGAAAGGGACCTTAAGGTTAAAATATTGGATGAATTCAAATCAGCAAAGCACTGTGACATAAATATGAACTGAACTTGTCTAAAGGTGGAATTAATTCACATTAATATAATAAGCAAAAGGTGGTAGCACAAAACCTCCACTGTGTTAGTCAATGGCTGGACACCAGAAGAGCTCATTTGTTTCCTACAGCAGCAATCCAGAAACAGAGCAATAAAGTAAGGGGTATTCCAACAGCCCCACAATTAAGGCTGAGAAGAGGGGAGGGAAGGAAGGAAGGAAAACAGGGATATGGCATCTGCTTTCAGCGTAGCAGTTTCTGTAAAGGAACCATTTTCAGAATACAAAAACTGCAAAAGATACCGGGACAAGAAGGAATGATGCAGGGTGGGGGTATTTTCAGAATTATGGAAGGCAGTTGTACTTTACTTCACGTAACAGATGTCAAAGAAACTACTGTAACAAACAGCAGTGATTTCACAAAGAGGAATACTGGTAAACAGAGTGAGTAGTAAGGAGAGGAACAAAACGATCAGGCAAGGATCATGAGGGCTGACAGGGTGAACTAAATCATCCTTTTCTTCTAAAAGAAAACAAATCTCTGCTACTGCAAGATATCTTCACATTTCTCATTTTCCAGACGTAAATTGATGTTAGAATGCTTGATGTTACTGCCTTATTGTGAGTGATCTCTGAGTCTTCCAGGCTACCTATCAGGCTTTACCAAGGGCTTATCATAACTACTTAATGGGTGCTCAGTTAGGGTTATTATAAGTACACTATCATTATTATGCTGAATGAACAGAACTAAACATACTGCTGTAAAGGAAGAAATGTTACTGACTAAGCAGATGAACTTGATTTACTACCAGTAATCAAATCGCCCATCCTGGGGGGGGGGGGGGTGACCTCCTGGAGCAGCTGTATCACATGGTGTGTGTGCGGGAGGGGGAGGATACAAACTGTGCTCATCAGATTGTTCGGATGGCATATAAGCAGTACTGAAACATCCTGTAATGGCCTGCTTTTTTGTATTACATAAAAGGAGCTGCTGGGGGAGGGAAGTTACATGTAATACCCCTTCAGTGCTCCCAGACTGGAAAAGGTGTCCATATTCTGCTGTGATAAACCAATAAATGCAACCATTCCAGTGGTGATAACAGTAAAGATGGTAATTAGGGTTATACCAGTCAGGTTGGTGAACAGACACGTCCAGCAAAGGACTGAAGCCTATGGAAAAAAAATACAAATGGCAGATGTTAGCCAGGTAAGTTGCATTTCTCTAGAAAGGATGTGTCTGCACAGATCTAGGTCAGGAACATTACCAGTTACAACCTCACTCTAAACTTTGTAAAATACAAAGGGGACAGGTCAGCAAATAGAAATATTGTGGTAACTCACATTTAAGTGTTCTATATTGCTTTTGGCTTAACATCCCTGATGAATATATATATCCACACTAGTAGATGAACATACATCAGAGTGAGAGTGAAGTCTTATCTCCTTAACATATATACTCTGATCATTGCAAGAAGCAACCATCTTGGCATTTTTACTGACTCAGATGTACCATTGTAAACATTAATGATATCTCAAACAGTGACAAAAAGTGTAACTGCAAAGCATAGCCGGCATTAGGCATAGGCCAACTAGGTGGCCACCTAGGGTGCCACTCTAGTAGGAGTGCTTTTACAGTATTTATTTCGGGTCGGTAGACCAGGATGAGGGCACCTGGTGGTGTGGTGGCGGCACTGTGGAGCCCTTTTGCCTAGGGCACCAGTTGACCTAAGGCCACTCCTGCTGCAAAGTATTGCAATCAAGTTCCAAGAATGGAAAACAAGACTTAAAATGCAGAAATGGAACAACTACTTTCAAAAATATGCCCCTTAACACTCACACATGCACACACACACAAACACACACACACACACACACACACACACACACACACACACACAAACACACACACACATTTTTATTTATTTTATTCATTCTCTTATTATCTGATGACACTATTGAAATTGCTCAGCTCAGTCCTGTCTTAAATGCACAAAATATATATGTTTGTGTATATCTATCTATCTATCTATCTATCTATCTATCTATCTATCTATCTATCTAGCATTTTTCATATCTGATTTAAACTTAAAAACTCTGCTTCTTCCCTGAGAGAATCTAGCCACAATTTAGCCACCCGTAATTCAAGATGACGACTAACATTCAGCCTGGTAACTGAAATATCCATTTCTGCTTCACTCTCTACTACTTCCATCATCAGCAGTGTGACCCCACTGACATAATTTCCTCTTTCAACAAACAACCTATTTCAGCCTCTGCCACATCCAATGCATGACCTAACCTCGTTCTGTGCTGACACCTCTAACTAGTTCCCTGGTGTTGCCTCTCAAACATGTATTTTTACTTTGCTCCTCCTGCATACTGCTGTATAGCTATTATTTCCATCAACATGTTACTTAAATACTTTTTTCTTCAAACCTTGCTTTTTAAAAGCATGTTCTTGCAAACAACTTTATCGTTTCTTTCCTTCTACTCTGTTTTTTAAACCAATGTTCAACTAGTGTATTACATTTTATTTGTGACTTAAAATATTTTTATCTATTGATATGCAATGCTACACTATCTGTTCTATTAACTCCGTTTGTGTTGTATGATGTATTATATTTGTATTCATTCTGTTAAATTGCTTAAAGTCGTTGTAGTTTTACTTGTCTGCTTTTAGTAGCTTTTGTACGTATATTATACTTAGAGCATTTCACCCTAGGTCTGCGATAAAAAGGGGGCAACTTATGCCTAGATGGACAATCCCAGAAAGCAAAGCTAATAAATAATAACTATATAAATAAACAGTTATCCTTCTTTAGTAACACTTATTTTAATCTGACAACATAAAGGCATTTTACAAGCACTATGCCAAACAGGTGACATTTGTGCTGGAGCAGTTAAACCGTGAATAGAGAAGACATTCAAAACATTTATGTTTAGGTTGTTAATTGTTAAGACATTGCTTCCTGACTGATACTTAAATACACAGTGAATTTCTGGGCCTTTGCCTTTTTCTGAAAAGATTTCAAGCCTGCATAAACTAAAGCACTGCTGGCGATTCCCTACTGGGTCAGGAAAGTAAACCTATATTTTTGTCTGTGAGTGACAGAGCTGCTTTCTGTTTTAGGTTCATAGGTTGGTACTAGGCTTTCGGCCCTAGGGCCTACACAAGCCTAGCCATAACAATTCCCTGGCTATTTCTTCCCACAATATTTACTTCCCTGGACCCCTGTCTAGCAGGACGACTGACACAGTCTTATGGCAAAATAACCACCTCTGTGTTTAAAAGTTTGACACCCCTGCTCTGTCAGAGCAGAGCTCAAATATTTATACATCCAATACGATTTTTTTTTTTACAGTAAACTAATATAAAAAAAGGTACCTCTGTCTGTAACATAAACTCAAGAGAATATGTCTTAGTTCTTAGGTCAGACAAAACTTGCTCCCACGTTTTGCTAATGGTCTCCACTCTTTCAACTGATATGAAATGCCTGCTATCATTCTTTCATAGTAATTCTGTACAAGCCAATGACTGCAACCCCCCCATTCAGCTACCCAAACACCACTAAACACCTGGATTACAAATATTAACCAAATCATTTTATTCTGTATTGCATCCAGCACTGCTGCTAAAGCTGCGGTGTCTAACCTACACTTTCAAATTCCCATGTTTCCATGCTATAACTGCAAGTCTGGGTAAACTGTGCACCATTATATTTGTAATAGTAATTTGCTACGTTGTGTCTAAAAAAATAATCTTCACATCTAAAAACACCAACAAAACCATTACAATGACTTCCTGTTACTCTAAAGTAGCTCCCAAAGTTTCAACGCTATCCAAATTATACATCGTCTTTTGCTGAAATAGGAATCTAAAACATCCCATTACCTTTAACATTAAGAGACAAACATACACACTTGCTATTTCTTGATGCAGAGTTTTGACGTATTAACCTATCTTTAGCAAAACTATGGTGCATTAGTACTGCCTAAAACGCAGATATCTTCACAGGTTTAGCAATACTCTTAATTCTGCATGAAACAGTTCTTCAGAAATGAAAAAAAATAAGACTGATGTGAACAGGGATTGGTTTTGCCCTTAAAACATTCATATTCAAGTCACCCCAAAAAAATAAATAAATAAAAGAGGCTAAGCATGCAAGAGTGGCATTACTAACATCTTAAAATATTCTAGCCACATTAGGATAGTAACTGCCACGTCACCTAAACAAAACTTGAGGAAAAACATTGTTGAGAAAGTTAACAGAACATAAAAGGTCATCTGTCAAGCACAGCACAGACAGAATTCAATACAAAACAAAAAAAAAAAACAGAAAGGTTACTAAGCTTCAAGCTTAGTATTTTCTTATTGTTGAGCTTATTTTTTGTTTAGTTTTGGTTAAAGCAGTACAGCTCACCAAAACTTCAAGCCCTCTGACACAGTGCCACAACACTACTAATGAAAAGAAAAAGTGAAAATGGAAAATACTCTCAGGAGAAGCAAAAGTGCAAGTTCCTGCAAGAAAGAAAAAGCAAACACACAGGATCATAGGAAGTTACTAGGCTATTGGCCTTGGAGGCCCTTATAGGTCTTGCCAAGAGTTTAGCCCATGTTTAGTTGCCCTGTCCAGCAAGGACACAGGTGGAATCCCAGGGATGTATTTTCTGTTTCCCTCCATTCTTGATGTGGACAGGGAGTCTATTCCACAGATGGGGGAGTCACTAGGACACCAGTCTGTCCTGCCAAAAAGTCCTATTGATGTCACAGACCAGGTTGAGGCTGCACGTACAGGTTACTAGAGTGGCACTTGACTTGCAGATATGCAGCAGTCCCATCAAGGCAGGGTCTGAGATCACCTTGTATGCCAGACAGAGGTCAGCTCTGAGGAGTCTATATGAAACTGAATAGCGGAATAGGGCTTTTAGCCTGTGTATGGTCGATTTTTGAGGCTGTGGATTCTCCTGGTGAGGAACCTCTGTGGTTTCTCCAACTGCTGCATGTGCTTTGCAAAGTACATGCCAAACGGGGCACTGTACTCAATCAATAATTAGCCTCATAAGGCATGAATACAGGGATGTTAGGACCTCTTTGTCACTAGAAGAGATACCCTTACAGGTCTATATCAGCATATCGAATGCTGAAAACTCCAAATGCAATTTAATCGAACTGAAATGTTCGGAATCTCAAAACTCCGAACTGAAGGAACATCGATTTCTTTCCCAGGAAAATAAATCGGTGTTCCGTGCAAAAAAAATTTTCAATACTTTAAACACTGACAGAAGTGGGAGGGGGCTTCGCCCCCACACTCCCCAACATGGGGGGCTGTGCCCCCCACACCCCCTACTTAAATATACCAACTCCGAGTCCGCACCACAGTGGAGGAAATAGCAAACTCCAATGACGGCCCACCGATTTCTTTCCCTGGCAATGAAATCGATGTTCCGTCAGTTCGCTCTTCTGAGATTTTGAACATTTCAGTTTGATTAAATTCGGTGTTTTCAACATTCGAAATGCTGATAGGAACCCACCCTTACTTATGAGGTGGGCCATGTAGAAAGCTTTCCGTGCAACAGAAGCAACACTGTAGTTGCTATTAACCTGGGTGCCCAAATCCCTCACTACTGATTGCGTGCTTAGGATGTTGCTATTAATGTGATAATATGAGGGGATGTCACTTTCTCCAAAGGGGATGATGGTGCATTGTTTGGTATTCAGCTTCAGGCTATGTTTCTGTGTCACAAACAGGTTTTTGTTGCACAGTCTGTACTGATATTTGAGATGCTAAATTATAGTATGAAACAGCACAGCAGCCTGAAAATTTTAAATACACACGAAAGCTTTCAAAAGTCTACCATGACTAACTACAATGCAAAGCAAAACCACAGGAGATAAAATGGAGCGAGACAAGGCCGCAGATAATATCAGTAACCCAAGGTAAATAATTTAAACCAAGGTGTTCACAGGACTGAGATGAAGTGGCCAAGGATCATAGTGATCAGGAAGAGGCAATATAACCAAACAGTGACGCCTAGAATGAGCTGGAGCAGCCAATTACAATGCCCAGAAAGAGGCAGTTCACATGAGAATATGGACAACTACTTCAAAAAGTAAAGTATATTTTGGCATAATAAAATGCTGGCCTGGGATACATAGGTTCATAGGTTCATAGGTTCATAGGTTCATACTAGGCTATCTGCCCTAGGGCATTTATAAGCCTAGCCAGAGTGTGTGTGGCTTTCACCACCCCTTAGGATGAGAATACTATACCCATTAATTTGCTGTGCCTCTGTCCGGCAGTGATACAGAGATGATTCCCGGGGTAAACCTACGATCTCCCATCCACTCGTCAAGATTTCTCTTGAACAGAGTCAGTGAGGGGCTCTGCCTCACATGGACTGGGATTCTGTTCCATAGTGTAGGGAGTCTCTGGGTGATGAATCTGTCCCTCCAGCACGTCCTATTTATATCCGTGTTGAGGTTTAAGTCTCTTGCTCTCGTGGCTCTGGTGGATTTGGATTTTTGAGGTGGAGCATGTCCATTAATTCCGGGTTGGACATGGCCTTGTATGTCAGGCACAGATCACCTCTGAGCAGGCGGTATGCGACTGAATAGAGCTGGAGTTTCTTCAGTCGGGCATCGTATGACATATGTTTGAGCCCCTTTATCCTTTTGGTGAGGAACTTTTGGGGTCTTTCCAACTGCTGCAGGTGTCGGGTAAGGTACATTCCGAATGGGGCGTTGTACTCAATCATTGGTCTGATAAGTGAAGAGTACAGGGGTACAATGACCTCTCCTGATCTGGATGTGAATCCTTCATGATCAGGTGGGCAATGTAGAAGGTCTTCCTAACCACTTTGGCAATGTGAGTGTCAAAAGAGAGGTTACTGTCAACTTGGGTCCCCAGGCCCCTGATAACTTCTTCCGTGTTTAATGGATTACCACCTATGTGGTAATTAGGGGTTACATTGTTTTTCCCAAAGGGTATGACTATACATTTTTTGGCATTTAGCTTAAGGCCATGGCTCTGGCACCAGTTATCCATTTCTATGAGACCTTTCTGGAGGATGTCTGTGTCTGATGGAGTGTCAATTATGGTGCCCAGTTTGCAGTCATCTGCAAATTTTGTCAACCACAATCCCCCTACGTTTGCCTGCATTTCAGAAAAATAAATGCCGAACAAGAGGGGGCCCAGGACTGAGCCCTGTGGGACACCGCTCGTGACCGGCTTAGAGTCTGACATGGCACCAGCAACTCTAACCCTGTGTGTTCTGTCCTTGAGCCAGTTTGCAACCCATCTTGTGACATATGGGTTTACATCTAAGCTGGTGAGCTTTTCTATGGTGCCCGAGTGGGGTATTGTGTCGAACGCTTTTGCTAGGTCAAGGTAGGCTGTGTGAACTGCCTTACCCTCATCAATGGCCTTAGTGACTGTTTCGAAAAAGTCGACCAAGTTCAAGAGGCAGGATCTGCCCTTGACAAAGCCAAATTGGGTAGGATCCAGTGTCTGTAGGTCCCCAATGTCTTTATTTATGAGTTCCATTATGATCCTCTCCATAGCTTTGCAGACAAGGCTCGTCAAGCTTATGGGGCGGTAATTTCCAGGGTCCGTAGAAGCACCGCCTTTGTGGAGTGGGACCACAGTTGCCGTACGCCATTCTTTGGGTACGTATCCTGTAGTAAGGCTAAGATTAAACAGCAGCCTTATGTGTGGGTTTAGTTCCTCATTGGGTTCATGTAGCACACATCCGGGGACACCGTCCGGTCCCATTGATGCTGTGTTTTTTGCTTTAGAGAGAGCAGCTCTCACCTGGGCATCTGAGATGTTTGGGAGGCTAGACTCTGGTGGAATAGATATTTCTCCTTTTGGGGGGGAGGGAGGGGAGAAATTTGCACTGAACCTGTCTGCCAGTATGTTGGCAATGTCTGTGGGTTCAGTGATTTTTTTATCATTTTGGACTAATTCTGAGCATATCTGGGAGTTTCCACCCAGGTTTCTAACATAGCTAAAGAAGGCTTTATGATTGTCTTTTGTGTCATTAGCGATTTTTCTCTCAAAGTTGGCCTTGGATGACTTTATGAGTGATCGTAGTTTTTTGCTAGTATTGATCAGAGATGCCTTCCCATTTAAGGATTTTGCTCTGTCATGTAGTAGCTTTCTCCTCTTGTTGTAGAGTTTGTTTATGGCTGGAGTCCACCAGACCGGGCGCCTGCCTTTGGTGGAAAGGGTCTTGATTTTATTAGGGATTGCTTGATCCATACATTCCTGGAGGTGCTCGTAGAAGGCATTTGTAAGGGTTTCAGCAGCGTGCTGGGGAAGCCATCTTTTCAATATTATGCAAGGTTGCAAAGAAGAACAAGTTACATGAGCTACTACTACTACTACAGTGCTGCCTTGCATCAGATGCACTAAACCCAGGAGCTACACAGAAAAACATCCCTCAAAAATGTTTTAAGAGCGTTAAAACGTAAGGAAGGCAACAGCAACATACAATTTCAAAGACATATAAGAGCTGAGTCTCTTAAAATCAGACAACAGTTCCCTACAGAGATTTTGAAATTATAGGGTACCCACCTATGGGTGGGTATCTTACAAGTGCAACTCAAGACTAAGAATTCTGCCACTGAAATGGGGGAGGGATCAAAGTGGTGTTCAGAGGCACCAAAAAAAGGTAGGCAAGAGGGCTAGGTACACTTTGTCGGAAATGTTACAAAGTTATACAAATGGAGGGCACTGAGGAACAAAAAAAAAAGACTTGTCATTAGTGTTTCTATGGGTTTCATTTATTTAGCAGAAGGTGCGGAATATGGAAATCAGTGGCTATTGGCATTTTACATCGAACCTTCACAAAGTTGAAGAATGACACTAGTTGGTTGTCAGAGATCATGGTAGAAAGGGGAGTGGGGTTTTAACTTCAACTCTCTCAGAGTTGGTATATACAATTAAAAAGGGGGTGGGGGAGGTTGACTCCTGCATAAAGATGTTTTAGTATTTTGCAGATTTTCGATCTTTGATGAAATTCAATCTTGTGGGATTGATGCTTTGAAAAGTTGAACAGTTCCATTTCTATAGTCAGCTTGGATCTGTGCATAACGCATCTATGACAAACCCAAAGAGACAACGTCTTTAACATGTTCCTGGTGATTCAGATGGATTTTCAGTATGTCAGCAATGCTGATGCAACAGGATATTGAAAACGTATACTCAGACATTATTCATTGACACAAACTAATATGAAGTTACTGTGCAAGCTATATTACAACCCATATCTTACTCACAACTCTGAAAGCTCTCTACAACAATGTACAATGCCATTATTACAAACGATCCATTGGCTACTTTCAGGCCCTTACACTATAACTTTACTATGGCAATTTATTTAAAGAAAATCTCTCAGACATGAACTTACTGGGTCACTTGTTATGAGAAAGTCTCCAGATTCAGTTTGGCACCAACTTCCATTACCTAAAAGTGCCTAGTCTACAAGACTGTGGATAATTATATTTAGAGCCACAGTCACAGCAAGTAATATTGAAATACCAAATGGAAGTTTACACCATGGATCACATTGAGTTAATCTGGATTTATCAGTAGTTGTGTCTAAGAAATTTCTTAAAAATATCCTCAGTGGCACCTGTCAACTTAAAGTAATGCTGCACTGATACTGTGGTGAACAGCAGGGGGGGGGGAGTATATTGCCAGAACAAAAGGCAGATAATGTGGCACTGATACTGTGGTGAACAGCGGGGGGACTATACAGCCAGCACAAAAGATAATGGCAGAAAAAGAAGGGGGGAAGTGAATTAACACCGTTTATAAAAACAAAAAAAAAACAAAAACACATACACTTAAGCAGACAGCAGTTTAAAGTCAAGGTTAATAGCAACAATAACTGGTAGGTTGTGAATTTACCCCTTGGACTTTTACTAGACCCCAAGGGCAAAAACAAGCACACTTAGGCAAATACCATATAATCCATATCCCAACAATCATTTAATCAAACAATTACATGTAACATTTCCCATCAGTCAACCAAAAACATACAAAGCTTCAGCCAAACTAAACCAGCCACCCTTCACTGTGACAACCTGTGAGAAATCATTCAGCAGACTTGCTCCTGTAAATTTAAATGCAGTCCCACTGGACAACACTAACTGGGACAATATGATTTTTTTAAGACACTGAAAACTCATGTGTAACAAGATTAGAAATGCAACCGTTCAGAGATCTTGACTAGCTTAACAGACCACCTAGGCTACTCATACTAAACACAAGTATGAAAACAGCAGTGTATACGCGAAGAACATTAATACATTTCTTGGTAACATATTCATTATGCACGATTATTTACGGTTACTTTAAGCTGCAATAGTTAAATTCTGCTATGTTTACATCTATAATGCTTTTTTATGTTTACCTCTGTAAACAAGGACTTCTGACAATTGATTTCATGGTAAATGCCTGTAATTCTTCTTATGTATGTTATGCACCATATGCTGTCCTTGCTATATGACCCAAGTAGTGGCAAAGATAAAAATTTCAAGTGCAGGGTACAGTACACAGACCGTCAAACTACAAGAAACATTTCATATAAAAGTTTGTTTTTTTTTCATTAGAATTACACCACAGACTTTTTTTCATTTCTCAGCAATATGCTCCAAGAAACTGATGGCACTACAATAAGGATCAGTACAAGCGGAATGTATGCAAGTTCAGTTCAACACACGATATGAAGTAAATTCATGACTTTCTAATGCTCTACATGTCAATTTTGGACTCACTCAGCATTATCTACGCACCCATCAGACAAAATGTAGAGATTATACTAGAACTTCTTCAGCATTAGATTACAAAATTATACTCTTGGATCATCAACCTTAAATACAGGTTATCAACTCTTTTTCAAAGCAGACTCTCATGTTTAAATAAACACAACAGTGGTGTTATATGACTGAATGCAAGTTGTGCCTAACATAAGTCACAAGTATATCACTTATGGGACCAACATTCCTACATTCATGGCATGTTCCAGAGTTTTACTATTATGTTTTTTTTTTTTTATTTGCTCGGTCATTCCAACCCTTAACCATTACGCCCTCTCCCCCATGCATTTTACAGATGCAGACATTCATTACCCAATTTTCCCACATATGACCAAATCACAGTCTTGCACTTCTTTAGCACTGTACAAAAAGTGTGAAGATCTTCCTTAACTTTACTTTAGAATCTTATGGTTTAGCCATTATTAAAATTATGTAGTAATTATTACCATTATAATATACTACTAAAATTTAAATCTTCTGGAGTTAAGTACATTCCTACAATTTTTTTAAGCTTTCTTTCTTTGAGTTGGTGTTCAAAATTGAGTAAATCTGAGCTTAAATTGGACAAAAAATTAGAAAAAAATGATTGATCTTTGTGTTGATTACAATCATCACATAATTTACTAACCATCAGTGTCTGTTTGTCAATAGTACGTTCATAATAATTGGATAGTGTTTCCACGAATTTCATGGAACACTCCTGTTGTATGAGTGACCAGGTGCATTATTTCAGCCTGGACTTAATGAATATTTATGAATATTTGCATGTATATTCATGAGCTCACCAATCACATTCTGTTTTCAATTATTATTAACTATATAAAGGACTTCAAATGTTTTATGTGGATTTGCACTGATGAAGGCTAGGTAAATATCCAATCTGAAACCGGTCTGTTTACTGGAAGTTCTATATATGTTTAACTAAATAAATTAGTTTTCATAGCTCACAGCTGCTGGCTTCTTTTTTTAATTTCAGCCTCATCAACCATAAAATACAACAACCTTAAAGAAAACGTAGCAAAGGCCTTTATTTCCAAAAATAGGCCCACGTCTACCTTCCAGTGCTTAAATCTTTCAAATCTGAATAAATGAATCATATCATTTTCCACCCTTACCTTATTAATTCTTTTCATTGCCATTGTGTTTAGACTGTGCTATGAAGGTGATAGTAGTTTTGACTTAAAAGCACAGACCGAGTTCAAACTGAAGACCAGCTCCCTTTAACGTTACCTAACCAAGAAACTGAATCAGCTCCTTCCTGCTGCAGCAACTACTGCAACTGCTCCATTTTGTTTTCTGTTTTAAGAAATCTGTCTGGCCTGGTGTTTTTGTTCTATGTGAGAGATAGACACTGGCCTTTGTCTTTTTCCTGGAAAGATTTCAAGCCTGCATAATCTAAAGCACTGCTAGTAATTCCCTGCTGGGTAAGGAAAGTAAACCTATATTTTTTATTTGTGAGTGACAGAGCTTCTTTCTGTTTTACCTGCTCCATTTTGTTTTTTGTTTCTGTGATTCTTTTCCCACCCGCTGTCCCCTTTGCTGATCTGTTTTTTAAACCTGGAGATTTTAAGTTGCCCACCCCTACTGTAAACTTGAGCTTAATAAGCTCCTCCCTTTTTACACTGTTGATACCTTGAATTATGTATTTGCATTTCCTTGTACTTAAATTGAAAAAATGCATTTTACCACTCATTGTCTGTTCTACTGATTTACTTGCTCAAAATTCATTATCTAGCTAGCTGTTGGATACAATAGTGTATTTGCACACTCTAGCAAGCACTTGCTTTTAGTGGATTTTCCATCAAGTGTACTGGGAGGTAGCCTGGTCTGTTCAGGTTGCGGAAACAATTGAGATTTCTGCATGCAATTTTACTGGCTAGAAGGCTTATTATTCAGCTTATCTTGTTTTTAGTGCCTTTACAAATTCTAAACAATTGAGTGGCTCTTGGCTAATTTATACAAAGCAAAGTACTTTTACTGAATAATCACACTTTTATAAGCTGTTTAAAGTACACTGCTGTATATCCATATCTTTAAGTTTGTTTGTGGCACCATTTCATATCTTTTAAGTTTGTTTATGGTAGCATTTCACTATGGACACTCTTATTCATCTGGTGGCATTGGCGTTTACCTGGTCAATCTGAGCACACAAAAGGGCTTTAAGTATTTTTTGCACTTCTGTTATACACAGCGATTGTACTTTAGCAGTTTCAAAAAAAAAAAAACAGTACTGTCTGCTGCTGCTTTAAGTAGTTAATTCCACTGTATTACGTTGTATCTGTCAGTTGTAGGTACTTTGTGTGGTCTTCTTACACTTGGGCTCCAAACCAGCTATTCTACATTAAGAAGGTGTTTTTCTGTACCCTTGTGGGGGTCTGAGTTATGGATTGCTGGCAGAAGACTTACTGTGTGCTTTCCTTATTGGTAGTAAGTTTGTCTTTGCTTGTATTTAAGCCTCACATTTCTGTGAGCTTTGGAATAGTTACTCAGAGCGGCTCATTGTTTACCGACTTTGCTACTTATTGCTGAGGACCTGCTTTCACCTGGAGCTATCTACTACTGTATTAGAAGTTTTTTTTGCACTTCTCTTATATACGACTGTACTTTAGCAGTTTCTTATGCTATTTGCTGTTATTTTTGCACTTAATAGCAAAACAAAAAATGTACTCTTTACTACCTCTTTAAGTAGTTAACTGTACTGTATTACACTGTATCTGTTAGTTGTAGGGCTGTTGTAGATAGTTTGTGTGGTCTTGTTGCATGTAGGCTCCAAACCCACTATTCTGCATTAAGAAGGTGTTTTTCTGCACTCTTATGGCAGAAGTGTGCTGATCTAACCTATATGAGTTGTGGTTGCTGGTGGAAGGCTTACTGTGTGCTTTCCTGATTACTAGTCAGCTTAAAACTTGCTTCTCTTTGCTTGTATTTATGCCTCACATTTGTGCGATACTGCTCTTCTTGCAGGGGCTGTTAGCAATGCCTTGTATAGATGCAAAAGCCAAGAAGATAATTTTTCCCAAGCTTTTCTGCTGCTCTAAGAACAACTCAGTTGTGCAGTGAGCAGCACTGCCTTATTGATCAACCTTAGCCTACACAAAATACAGATCCCTCTTGCGTCTAGGTGCTACCAGCACAGCCCTGTCAAATTATCCTATTCCCTTGCCTAATAAAACATACAGTAAAAGCCTGCTGTCATGGATGGACAGTTTTCCATCATCTCTCTGGCCAGCCTGATAGACATGGGCATCCTGAGGCAATACAGCAATTGTCTCTTGTACACTGACAAACACTTACCCATGAAACAAATAATTGACAGATGTAGTTACACTATGAAATTGGAGGCAAGACTCTCACATAAGGACAAATCGAATGCAAAACACATTGTCAACACACACACTAAATAAGGGCAAGACACATAAACCCACACATGTTGAGGTACTCACTAGTAACTTACCAAACGATCAGAGACCTACCAGATGGAAACCACCTCACACCATTGTCTCAACAAATAAGCCCATAAGGAGGCGTAACACCACAAAACCTAGTGCATTGGTAATAGGTGATTCCATTGTGAGGCACACGGATATTCCCCTCACCAGGCTGGATGATGAGTGGGTTACAGTTAGCTGTCTGTCAGGTGTCAGAATCCATCAAGTCACTCAAACACTTAAGTCACTCAACCACAAGTACCGGTATGACTCTGTCATAGTCCATGTGGAGGTCAATGACTAGAAATGTACCTCACTGCATGATATGAAGAGAGACACAACTCTCAGATTATATGTCACAGGCAGATATAAGCCTAGTCTTAATCAGCATTCTACCTTCTCCAAGGATGATGTCACAAAAATAATTGACTTTAACAATTGGTTTAGCTTCTGGTATCAGTCTAAGTGGATCCAATATCTGTCAGCCCGGGAAGACATGGTCAACAGGCCATGCTGGCCAGAGATAGCCTGCACCTGTCACTTCTAGGCGTTCGGATACTGGCAAAGGCATTAACCATCCTATTGGCCTTTTTTTTGCAGTGTCAAAATAACCAACCTCCCAACATAACAAAATCTACACTAGATAAATTCAAGCTTCCGCTGCTTAATGCTAGGAGTCTAAACAAGAAACTGCACTCCCTGGAAGCACTCCACACTTTGGAAGACACTGACATCTGTACAGTCACTGAGACATGGTTCAAAGGCAAAGAAAGCACCCTGGCCAAGAAGGGGTACAATGCCTTCCATACATTCAGACCACAAACTGAGCATGAAAGAACCAAAGAAGGAGGTGTTATGGATAAGTACCCCTTCGGACTGGTCACATAGTATGACTCTCTTAAGCTACTCCATGTCCAGTTAACTATAGCAAAGCCTCCTACCACATCATAGCTAGCTATAATTCCCCCACCATGAAACAAGAAAGGCCTACCCAATACCTGGACCTACTGGAGTCACTTGCCATACAGCCCAACACCTTACTCATGGGTGATTTCAATTATCCTACCATCGACTGGGAAACAGGTTCTTGGACTTTGTCTCAAATGTCTTGGACATAGTACTCACTAACATGGGACAGCATTACACCACCACCCTCCCATGTGATCTTCTCCCTGGTAGAAACGGACCATAAATCAGTCTTGTTCGATGTAATTATATGACCAGATACCCCATCAAGCTCAAAAACACTTAAGAAGTTTTCAAAGACAAATTACCTCCTACTAAGTGCTGTATAAGAAGTTTCAAAGCCCCCTCAAATACAGATAACATAGACTCATTTAAGCAATTGTATAGAATCAGACGTACCTGACTGGATTAAGACCAGGTCTTGCCGAAAAAACAAGCCACCCTGGTGAACCTCTAGTATAAACAGGCTAAACAACAAGAGAAAGAAACTGATGTCCAAGAACAAGAGAATACTAGCTCAGTAGAGGAAGAAATCACTCTCTAGCTTAAACAAACAAAGAGCTTGTCAAGTCCTCCAAAGCTAATAATGAAGCAAAATTAGCTTCCCTAGCTAAGGATAATCACAAGCATTATTTTACTATGTGCAAAATCTAAAAGGGAATACACAGCTATGCACTGAACTGGTTGTGGATGGCACCATCCATACTCAACCGGGGATAACAACCAACCTGTTAGTTGACAGATTTGGAGCAAACTTCACCCCTCCCCCAGTCCCCTCCAGTCATCCTCCAAAAGTATACCTGCCACCATTCTTCAGCCTGTTATCTCAAGACAGCAGGTCATCTCGGCACTCCTCAAGGCCAAAAGCACAGCATTAATGGGACCAGAAAACATCACTGGTTGCCTTTAACCAATTTAAGACATGACGTAGCAGACCCACTTGGATCCCTGTTTAGCCATAGCCTGTGAACTGGCTATGTTCCAATGGAATGGAGGACAGGAACAGTAATCCTTCTGCACAAAGGGAGACCATCAACTCTTCCTGGGAATTATAGGCCCATAAGCTTGACTAGTTTCATCTGCAAGGCCATGGAAAGAATCATTATGAACCTTATTGACAAGGACATAAGTAATCTCCAGACTCTGGACCCAACCTAGTTTGGATTTGTTAAAGGTAGATCATGCCTGTTAAACATGGTTGACTTCTTCAAGAAAGTCACCAAAGCCCAGGACGAGAGAAAGACAGTGCATACCACCTATCTTGACCTAGCCAAGGCATTTAACACACTCCAACTTTCATGTATTATAAAGAAACTCTCCCAATTGGGAATTAGCCCCCAAATGGCTGACTGACAGAACACATACTGTCAAAGTGAGTGACTTCACCTCCAGCAAAAGACCAGTCACCAGTGGCGTACCAGAGGGCTCTGTGCTGGGTCCCTTACTGTTTGGAATTTACTTCACAGAAGTCTAGGCAAATGTGGACAGCTTATGGCTGACCAAGTCTGCTGATGATTAAAAATTGGGAGTAATCATTGAGTCCCCCAATGATGTTAATATACTGCAGACGGGATTAGCACAGGCAAATGACTGGTGCCAAAGCCACAGATTAAAGCTAAATGCAAAAAAAATTAATTATTACTCAGTTTGGGAAAGCTGACATCCCTGCTAATTACATTATAGACAGCACCCCCTAAGTGTAGGACCAGTGGTACCTGATCTGGGTACTCAGGCTGATAGCAATATGAACTTTGACCACCACGTATCCATAGTAGTAAGGGAATCCTTCTATGTAGCACATCTTATAAGTAAAAGCATTGCATCTAGATCTAAGAATGTTATAATTCCATTATACTCGGCCTTCATCAGACTAACAGAGTACAATGCTCCCTTTTGCGTGTACATCACCAGACACCTGCAACAACTAGGTTTTTCACCAAGAAATTACAGGGTAAACAAAACAAATCTTACGTGGAAAAACTGAAAGCCATATCACAGTATTCTGTCTCCTACAGGTTGCTAAGTGGTGACCTGTGTCTGGCTTACAGGGCAGTCTCTGACTCAGCCCTGGTGGAAATGCTACACATTTGTAAATCAAACTGCACAAGGGTTACTCGCTCCAGGAATCTTAACCTAGCCTCTGACATGAACAATCTTCCAGAGACCACCACTTCACATGAAACAGAGCCCTACCTGACCCTCTTCAAATGCAGCCTAGATCAATGGATGGGTGACAGCAAATTCACTCCTGTGGTGGCACCCGTGTCCCTCCTGGGCAGAGGAAGTTGGTATTAACTACCACAGACCCTTACCTCTGAAAACTTCACTCACCTAATCACCGTCAGCTGGGGCAACTTGGGTTAAATATGGCTAGACTGGTAAGAGCTCCAGGACCACTAGCCTATTAACTTTCTATGAACCTATAAACAGTTTTTTTCACTTAACATACTGCCCCCACAGGTAGTTAACAAGTATGCATTCTGGAAGACCTATCTCAATTCCCAACTGCCCCCAGAGCACTTTCTGGTTACATGACTTGCTCAGAGTCACACAGGAAGCAAATGGAGGATTCACAAATCAAACCCTTGACTACAGAAACTAGCTTGATAACAGTTCATACATTGCCTTAATCCTCTGCACTAACTACCCACAATGAAGGCATCCCACTGTTGATAATAGGGAACACATAGGCATATCATATAAAACACTAGCTGAGGGCCCATTTAGCAAGCACACTGAAATACGTAAAGGAAAAAGTTTCCTAATTGGATTGTTGTTTTTTTTTCTTATTGGCTTATTTAGCTTTTGCCTGCCAATCAGACATAAGCAGTAGCATTTATTATTCTATCAAGATAGGTGAAAGACCTAAACTCCCAGATGCTTAGCAGTGTTTTGCCTACCAAAATAAGACCTGTGTAGCCAAGCAATGTTGTACTCATCTTTAGATATTAAACAAATAAAATCTAAATTTAATTATGTTATATACAAGTAAACTAAAGGTTACCAGAGTTGCAAACATCTGATCCAAAACACCGTTTTACAGATTTTTACAGATTAGATAATGCTGTAAGACATAACCTGGTAAAACTTCCTCTTTACAAGCTGCAGTCACATATTCCCACATTAAAATTTGTGTACAGAAAATTAAGTCTCACTAGTTAGCATTTTGAAGCTATAAAACAATCAAGCAGTTATGTTACAGAACCACCATAGGTACTTACTCGGCTATGGATCCATAAGGATATTTAGAAGACTAGCCATACATTCCCCTGATGTTTTTGGCCTTTATATTTTAATTATGAATAACACAGAGAGTAGCAGAACATTTACATGTTGCCCCTATCCATGAGGGACAAGGGTGCTAAACTAGGGGTGAATTTGTGGATACCCATCCATTATACTAGATTATGTTTGAATGGTATAAGGGATACATTCCTATCCTTCTGTAAGATACTCAATGCACAGACACAAATCAATTCCATCCTCTTGCCCCTAGCGGCCATACATTGGGTAAAATTGGGTTATACTGGCTAGGCTTTAAGGGTCATTAAACCATTAGCCTTGTAATCTAATATTCCTTCTTTAATGTACTCACCCAACAATTCCTTGACTTCATCAATTCTAATGCACTAGACCAGCTTGTTTTATCCCCCACAAGGGGAGATAACATTCTAGACTTGGTTTTCGCCAACATGGGCTACCGCTGCACCACCCTCATAGTAAGGTCTTCCCTGATGAGATCAGACCATCTGTCTGTCCCATTCGAAGTGTCTATCCCATTCACCCCATCCCCAAAGATGTAACCAGGCTAAAAAACTTCTCAAAAATTGACTACAACCTCCTAAGGGAGGGTATCAGTAGCTTTACACCACCATCCCCCTCAGAGGATGCATACAAATATGCCAAACAGTATGCCAGTGCAGCATACAAGCACTTGTACAACTGCATGGACTCAGCCATACCCAACTGAAATAAAACCTGCTCCTCAAGGAAACACAAACCTATGTGGTGCACATCCTCCTCCCTCCTTAGCCTCAACAAGTAAATTAGATCACTAGTGAAAACCTCCAAAGCCAATTATGTATCGAAACTAGGCTCTGAAACAAAGGCTAACCACAAAGCATTTTTCAGTTACATCATAAACCTCCATGGCAAAGCCTAGGTTTGTTCCAAATTAGTTCTTAACGGTACCACTTACACTGATCCTGTTGACTTAGCCAGCCTGCTAGCAGATAGGTGCAAACTTCACCCCCCCCCCCGTCCCCCCAAAGGCCCAGTCGACATCCTCAATACTTGCCCCACACTTTACATCTCTGTAGATCAAGTGTTACAAGTGTTAAAGGCAAAGAACACAGATTCCATGTGGCCTGATAGTATCCCAGGCTGTATTCTGCAACATTTCCAGCAATGGCTAGCCTCGCCATTGAGCACCCTATTCAACCACAGCCTAAGTACAGGCTTCATTCCAGCAGAGTGGAGAACTGCTATTGTCATCCCTCTGCACAAAGGTGGTGCCACTATTGACCCTGGAAACTATCACCTCATTTGCTTGACAAGTCTGATCTGTAAGACCATGGAGAGTATTATTATGGACCTCATAAACAAGGACATAGGCAATTTCCAAGCACTTGACCCCACCCAGTTCAGATTCGTCAAGGGCAGATGGCAGATCTTGCCTTTTGAACCTGGTTGACTTTTTTGAGATTGTCACCAAGGCACTGGATGAGGGAAAGTCAGTATATACAGCTTACCTTGACTTGGCCAAAGTCTTTTTGACACAATCCCCCACTAGGGCATCATCAAAAAGCTAACACAACTTAGCATAAATCCCTATCTCATCAGGTGGGTGGCCATCTGGTTCACTGATAGGACTCAAAAGGTCAAAATAGGTGTCACCACCTCAGACAGCAGACCTGTCACTAGTAATGTCCCCCAGGGATCTGTCCTGGGACCCCTGTTGTTTGGCATCTACTTCTCAGAGGTCCAGGCAAAGACAAAAGGCTTGTGGCTGACCAAGTTAGCAGACGACTGTAAGTTGGGTGCTGCCATTGACTCCCCAAATGATGTTAACATACTTCAAGAGGGTCTCACAGCAACAAATGACATGGTGCCAAAGTCATGGCCTTAAGTTAAATACAAAAAAATGTATTATCACACCATTCAGAAAAAACACGGCCCCTACTGATTACCACATTAACGGCAACCACCTAAGCACACAACCTGTGGTGAGAGACCTGAATACATAAGTTGAGAACAATCTCACATTTGACCATCATGTAACGGCAGTGGTCAGAAAAGCCTTTTACTTGGTTCATCTCATAAGTAAAGGGATTGCATCCAGAAAAAAAAGGAGGTTATTACCTCTCTGTACTCTTCCCTCATTAGGCTAATAATTGAGTACAATGTCCCATTTGGTATGTACCTCTCCAAACACCTGCACCAACTGGAAAAGCCACAGAAATACCTCACAAAAAGAATCCATGGCCTCCAACACCTGTACTACGTGGACAGGCTTAAATCACTATCACTCTACTCTGTATCATACAAATTGCTCAGAGGTGATCTGTGTCTCACCTACAAGGCAATCTCAGACCCTGCTCTACTAGAGATGTTCCATATTCGTAAGTCTAACACAGCACCCAATTGAAAGGCTTAAATCTAATATGTGACATTAACAAAACCTGCTGGAGAGACAGGTTTGTCTCACAGAGGCTGCCCCGTCTCTGGAATAGACTCCCCATACATGTCAAACAAAGTATGTTGCTGACCCTCTTCAAGTGCAACCTTGATGAGTGGACGGTTAGCCACAAATTTGTCCCAGGGGTTCCACCTGTGTCCCTTATTGACAGGGACAACAGGTGCTGATTGGGGTTTCTTTTTTGGGGATAAACTCTTGGCTAGGCTTGTAAGGGCCTCAGAGCCATTAGCCTAGTAATCTCCTATGATCCTAAGATCCTATGAACCTACGAACCTTCCAAGATGTTCTATTTATGTTGCAAAGACACTGAGATCTCTTCAGTGGGTGTTTATGCACCCATCTGACTCATGAATAAGCAGTAAGGTCTGACAGGGTAAGGTCTGCATATGCAAGGCAGAGATCGCTCCTCAGTAGCCTGTATGTCACTGAGAAATGGGGTGAGGCTTTGAGACAGTCCGCATAGTTTTTATGATTTAGGTCCTTGACTTTCTTAGTAAGAATGCATTGAGGGAATTCAGCTTGTGTCAAACCTTTGGACAGGTACATACCGAGGGGGCCATTACACTGAGTTACCAGCCTGTTGAATACATAACACAGTGGAATGATCACATCCCTGGACCTGGATGCTATAGCCATATTAATAAGATGTACAACGAAAAAGGATATGTGGTGATCAAAGGACAGTTTCCTGTCTACATAGATTCCCAGGTCCCTAACTACTGGATCAGTTTTCAGGGGGGGGGGGGTGTTGTCAATGTGACAGTTACAAGGGACTTCTTTCTCTACAAAGGTTACTAGTATACATTTCTTGGAAAGACAGTTTTAGTCTATGGTTTTGAAAGCAACTATTGGTTGGAGGATCCTGGTATCCTTTGGGAAGTTTTTGATGCCACCAAGTTTACAGTCATCATCAGTCTTGGTAAGCCATAAACCCTTAACAGCAGCCTTGATTTTCAAGAAGTAAATGCTAAAGAGGAGTGACCCAACAACTAAACCCTGGGTGATATCCCTACTGACAAGTCTTTTGGAGGAGGTAGAGCAGCCCTCCATAATTTCCTGGGTTCTATCTGTGAGATGATTTGCTATCTAGCAAGTTACACTGGAAGTTACATTTAGCTGGGATAGTTTGTTTATGATACCCGAGTGTGGGATGGTGTTGAAAGACTTTGAGATCTAGGTATATAGTGTTTACTGATTTGCCCTCATCCAGTGCTTCAGTAACCTACTCAAAGAAGTCAACCAGGTTAAGTAGGCAGAATCTGTCCTTGACAAATCTGAACTGGCTTGGGTGGAGAGTTTACAAGTTACCATTGTCCTTATTCATTAATTCCACTATAATCCCTTCCATAGCCTTACAGATGAGTCTGGTCAAACTTACGGGTTTATAATTTCCAGGGCCCACTGGCACTCTACCTTTGTGCAAGAGGATGACAGTTGCTGTCCTCCATTTGTCTAGCAAAAGCGTATTGGGAGACTGACACTGGATAGCATTTGTAGGGGATCTGAAAGGTCCTATTTCAGGCTGGTCAGTAAGCTGCCTGATATGTTATCCAACCCCATACAAGCAGTGTTCCTTGCCTTTGATAATCCCACAAGGACTTCTTCACAGGAAAAAATTCAACAACGCTTCATAACAAACATGATCTGGCTACTATTTCTGCTTATCACAGGGAAAACAGCTGCCAACTTTAGTAGCCCATATTTTCAAATAAGCCAGACATTGCCAGCATTGGTAATAAACTGAAGAACTACAGTGGCGGTGGTAAAGAAAAAGGCAGAATTACAAGGTACCATACACCAAGCAGCAGTTCTTTAAAGGTATGCCCTTTCTAAACGCCTCTCCTGCCAAAACAAAAATACAGTGGCAAGAAGGAGATTGTTCAGGTATCCATGTAATTCTATTTACATTCCTAATAGTGTCAAAATATTGAACTAGGAAAACAGTGCAGAACTCCTGGAATAAAAATATGTTTTCCTTTGACTTTTGAAAGTATTATGTTAGGGCATAAAGCAAAGTTGTGTCTCTGAGTAAGTCCTAATTGGATTAAGTACCCAAACTGTGTAATGAGCTAAAAATAATCTTACTTTTAAAAAATGGAAAATAGTTATTCTTCAAAGAGCTGCCAAAACACACTGATTTGCCCATATATCTATTTTCTGCCTGTGTGCTTATCACTGTCTTTTTTCATCTTTATTTTACACTGGTGTTATTTTAGAAGCTGCTCTTGGTCCTAGGCTGCTGGACTCCTGCCCATGCAAATAAAAAAGTTTAAATTTCTTCTTATTTTTTATGCTGGCTAAAAAATGCAGAAACTGCATCAAACAGTAATGTGCTGCATAACTGTCCATCTGTTCAGCTATTACTGCCAGCCAACTCTACCCTGTAGGAAGATAAGTATTTTTCCTTTTATGCAGTTGACTTGAGTAAGCTGAATTAATATTTTGCACGTATGAATGTGTGTGTGTGTGTGTGTCTGTGTGTCTGTGTGTGTGTGTGTGTGTGTGTGTGTGTGTGTGTGTGTGTGTGTGTGTGTGTGTGAGAGTGTGTGTGTATAAGCAGGGGGTTGCAATGGATTGCACTGTATTTGACAGGAAACAGATGAAGTACATTACTGGGGCCATTATTTACTTATGTGAGCATCACAATCAGACATGCAAGATGTACAGTAAGTAAAGTGACTCTAACTGGTGGGAACCTCTGTGCATATGTGAGGGATGCAATGGGTTGCACTGTGTATGTCTCTGACAGCAACAGGGTGAATACATTACTATGGCTATTGTTTGTGAACTTATTTGTTCATCAGATCACAATCATTTAAAAAGTGATTGTAGGTGGAGGGTTCATATTTTCAAACAACTGTAATAATTTTACATGCTATGAAGATAATGCATAAGATTCTGCAAGCTACACTCTTGCATCGTATAAACCAAGAAATTCCAGATATAATATGGTTGTAGAAGGGGACAGCTATGCCAGACATCAAACTGTCAATACACTCTAAATAATATAAAAATAAAGGAGGTGCAGAAAAATATTTATCTCTGCATTATTAACTATTCTACAGCCTTTGACTGTCTGGACCATTGCAAATTGTGGGAAGTTCTTAGGGAAATGCGGATACCAGGTTACCTTATTTGCCTCCTGAGGAATCTGTCTGCAGAACAAGTATGACTGTTTTACTACTACGAAAGGAGTGCACAAAGGCTGTACATAGGCACCCTATTATTTAGTTAATATGCTGGGTTACATGAATCTGATGCTGAAATCAAAATTACTGGAAGAAGTATTAGCAACCTCAGATATACACATGATTTCACTCTGATGTTTGAAAATGAGGAAAAGTTGAAAAACCTGTTAATGGAGGTGAAAGAAGAAAGTGTAAAAGCTGGCTTACTGTTTAATAAAATAAATACAAAAATAAATTAAATTATGCCATCTTGCCCTATCAAAGAAGTGCACTGGGGACTGGTAGTTTTCAATGTTGTCTAAACAGCTGTCAGTGCCCTGAGTGGCTTCTTTGGATCATGGGAAAAAGAGGACAATGGGTTACCTTGACTCTTGTGGTTCTGTTAAGGTAGTATGTTTCTCAAAAAGGTAGAAAAATGTTAAGGAAGTCATGTAATGATGCATTGCAGTCTTCTCGCTGCAGTACAGGTAACCAGAGGAGGCAGGGTTCCTGTGGTCAAGGAGACCCTGTAGGATAGTGCTAGTTATGACCACAGTTTAATTTCTTGACCCTGCATCAATATATTGAAGGCAAAGGTGTTGAGAGATATTAAACATTTTTAGCTAGGAAGGTGAATCACAATACACAATGTCAGTAAAATGGGAGAAGCTGATATGTGGACAGGGTGAAAAATCTGGTTAGTTTGAGTAGAACCAGTCTAATATTGGTGGTTACCAATTAGTTGGCCCAGTGACTAGCTGAGATGATTAGGTTCTGCTAAAATGAAAAAGGGAAGAAAGTCATCCCCACTGTAGGTTGAAGTCTCCCAGGTGAAACGAGTACTTACATGAGATTTTCTCTAGTAGTGAATAAAGTCCACAGTCTCTGCTTGTTATATGTTAGGAAAAGGGCTGATATAATATGTCAATCAATTCTCAGTTTAAGATCTCAACCTATAAGACATTCATAGACATTCCAGCTTATGTCATGGTCACATATGTTAGGGATGATGCTGTAAGTCTGCTATTAATAAGTGTGCTTAAAAGGAGAATTTTAACTCCTCCTATGCAGTGACAAAGTCTAAGGCTCTGATATGTAGTGCACTCAGACAATATGGAAATAATAGATGTGTAAGAACTTACCATAGCCTTAGATGTCCTTCTCTTCTATGTTGCAGTATTCGTAATAGTAGGGAGACGCTGCTTGCAGCGCCAAAGTCCAGCCAGTATACCAAAGTCTTAGTCCAGGAGGGTATGTGTGACATCAGTTACCAGGGCCATAAACCGAAGTTAGGTATAAAAGTGACGTCTGCACATACTTTCATCAGAATTGTTTTGCCACATACAGTAGTGTCTATGAGGTTTGACCAGGAGGGTCCTAATCTGAGACCCTTAGACTTACATGTAGGCCAGTTCCACGGCAGTAGGATGGCTGTTTAGGTAAAGACCATGGGGGATGATGGCAATGTGCCATCAGGAGATACCTGGTGTAGTAGTTAGAAAGAGACAGGGGGTAGGAGGGTGGGACTGAATACTGCAACATAGAAGAGAAGGACATTTAAGGTTATGGTAAATTCTTACACAACTATTACATGTCCTTCTATTCTGATGTTGCAGTATTCATAACAGTAGGGAGAGTACCAGAAATTTAAGTATGAACTGGGGAGGAGGCAGGGTTCCTGTGGTCAAGGAGACCCTGTAGGATAGTCCTGGCAAACCCTGCTCTAGCACGGGATGCTATGTCCAGCTTGTAGTGTTTGGTGAAGGTGTGCACTGAGGTCCAGGTTGCTGCTTCTAAAATAGAAGAGGAGTCTATGCCTTTGAAGAAGGCAGCAGAGGAAGCAGCTGCTCTGGTGGAGTGGGGTTTAATATTACCTTGTAAGGATTTTCCATGGTGGGAGCAGCACAAAGAAATGGCCTCCGAGATCCAGGAGGCAATAGTCTGCTTAGATACAGCTTTCCCTAGGGCTTTGGGATGGAAGGAAATAAACAACTGATCTGACTTCCTGATCTCTTTGGTTTTGTCTAAGTACTATCAAAGTTGTCTGTGTACATCCAGGGTATGTAGGGTCCTTTCTGAGGCATTTTGTGGATGTGGACAGAAAACAGGTAGGTTAATGGATTGATTCAACGTTCATTAACAACCATGGGCATGAATGAAGGGTTGGTCCTGAGAACAACTCTGTCCTTGTGGAAAACAAGGTACGGGGATATGGCCATAAGGGCTTGGATCTCTGAAACCCTCCTGCAGAGGTGAGGGCAACTAGCAGGACTGTTTTCAGTGTGCAAAGTTTCAAGGGAACAGAATGTGCTGGCTCAAAGGGAGGCAAGGTTAGTTTTTCTAATACATAGTTTAGGTCCCACGGTGGAGGGATGGGTTTTCATGGGGTTTTGATATGGAGGACTCCCTTTAGAAAAAGTTTGACTTCCAGTCTGGATGCCAGGGGTGGTGAAATGGGCAGACAGGCAGAAATGGCAGATAAATAGACTCTGACTGAGGAATATGTTAGTCCAGTTTGGAGTAGCTCACACAAGTAGGATAGGACCTTTGGAATGGATATAGTTTGAGGGTCCTTCTTGTTCCTATGACACCAGTTGGGGAATCTAAGCCATTTAGCTACATAGTTTCTCCTAGTACTAGGTTTTCTTGCCTCCTGCAGAACATTGAGTATGTTCTCTGAATAAAGG
The DNA here is from genome assembly GCF_019279795.1 of Protopterus annectens. Classification (NCBI taxonomy): domain Eukaryota; kingdom Metazoa; phylum Chordata; order Ceratodontiformes; family Protopteridae; genus Protopterus; species Protopterus annectens. The sequence continues at coordinate 1,155,650,526 of NC_056735.1, read as the reverse complement.
TGTCTGTAAGGGATCAGAATTCTATCACCCATAAGATCATTTTTAAGTTGTTTTTCTGTGGGTGTAGCAGGGACCCCTTGTTCTGTGTGAGTAGGTTTAGATGGTGGGGTAACCTGTGGTGAATGCCCTTGGCTAGAGAAAATAGAAGGGTAAACCAATGCTGTCTTGGCCAATAGGGGGTCACCAGTAGGATTTTTGGTTTGTCCTTCTGACTTTTTAGGAGGACTTTCTGGATTAGAGTGAAGGGGGGAAAGGCATACAGGTACATCCCCCCCCCATGAAAAGGAGAAGGCATCCACCTTCCAAGATTGTGGATGTGGGTTCCTTGTGCAGAAGTTGGGCATCTGGCGGTTGACTGGGGAGGCAAATAGATATGCTTGAGGAATACCCCACCTGTGTATCAAATCTAGGAAAAGCTCTCTGTGAAGCACCCATTCTTAAGAGGGGGCTGAGGTCCTGCTGAGTGTGTCTGCAATAACATTCTGTTCTGAGGGGATATACATGGTTAATAAGTGGACCCTGAGGGAATCTGCTAGATTCCAAATCTGGATGGCCAGGCTGCATAGTGGGTAGGACCTGGTCCCCCCTTGTTTGTTTATGTCACAGGGCAGTCATATTGTCTGTGATTACCTTTAGGGTTCCTGGTAGGACAGACGGTGTGAATGTTTGAAGGGCTAGGCTCTCATTTCCTTGATGTTGATGTGGTCTTTTACTCTTAGAGTAGACCATTTTCCTTGTACTGAACGGTGTTGTTGATTTGTTTGTAAAACTGCACCCCAGCCCAGATCTGAAGCATCTGTGGACAGCTGTTGTAGTGGTGCTGGGATTTGAAGATGCGTCCCCGGGTTGGTATGCATTGCAGATATCCACCAGTGGATCTCCTTTTTTAGGCATAGGAGAAGTGGAAGTGGTGAGACCAAGGGTAGTGAATGTTGGGTCCATTAAGTTTTTTAACACCCACTGAATTTTGTGCATGTGGAGCCTTGCCAAAGCAGCATGAGTATAAAGGATGCCATGTGGCCTAACGGTCTCAGGAATTCACAAGCTGTCAGGGTAGTTTTGGTAAGGGTCTGGTTGAGGTACAGACAAAGTTCCTGAATCCTTTGTGCTGGGATGAAGGCCTTTATGCAGTCTGTGCGGAGTCTGAACCCCAGGAAAATCATGTCCTGTGAAGGAGTCAGGTGAGATTTCTCTACGTTTATAGTGAACCCCAGAAGAGAGAGGGTGTTTGACACCTGTTGTAGATGAAGGAGTAGGAGTTGTTGGTCTTGATGCAGGATGAGTAGGTCGTCTAAGTATGGGTATATCTGTATACTCTGGGTCCTGCAATGGGCAATGAAGGGGGCTAGACACTTTATTAACACTCTTGTGGCAGTGGAAAGACCAAAAGGCAATGCAGAGAACTGAAAATGACAGGAACCTACTGAGAATCTGAGGAATTTCCTGTAATCCGGATGAATGGGGATGTGAAGGTAGGCATCCTTGAGATCTAGGGCTACCATGAATGCCTGGGGGGAATTAGAGGCAAGAGAAGAGGTAAGGTGATCATTTTGAAACAGGGTACGTGGAGAAAGAGATCAAGAAAGGATAGATCCAGGACAGGTCTCCAAGGACCCTTTTTCCTTGGCACCAGGAAGATTCTGGAATAAAAGATTGTCTTCCTTTGAGGGGAGGGCAGCGGTTATGTGGTGCCTTAATTGAGAAGGTGATGAATGATGGGTGGGAACAGGTGGATTTGGTTTTTTGGTGGTTGAGGAATCCCTTGGGAAGGTGGGAGCATCCATCAAGTCATGTAATATCCTCTCTGGATAATGGAGAGGGTTAGACAAAGGGATAAGGGGGTATCTGGATGCAGAAGGGGTGAATCACAGTGGAGGAGGCCTGGGTTGGTCAGGCTGGCTCCGAAAAGGCATGGCAGAGGATCTGGAGGGGAAATATGGGTGTAGAAGTCTTTCTTGGCTGTCTATGTCCCTTTGATTGTGGTGCTGAGTGAAAGGATTGCCTTCTTACAAGTAGGGTTTCTGAGTATAGTTCCTACGATATCTAGGAATAGGGGACACCAGCATGTGTTCGATGTTCTGCAACTCTTTACCCTTCTCTTGAAGGGATTTCAGAAGGTCAGCAGAAGCTTGTCCCAAGAGGACCTTATTGTCTAAGGGTGCATCCAGAAGTTTAGTTTGAACATCCATGGGAAGGGGCTGTAGTCGTACCCAGGAGTAACGATGAAGCACTGATCCAGAAGCAGCAGCTTTGGATGCAGCCTCCACAGCATCATAGTTGCACTTAATGGAGTGCCTGGTCACTTGGGATGCTATGAAGAGAAGTGAATTTAGTTGTGCTCTGATAGGGGAATCCTGAACCTCAGACAGAAGGGTGGAAGCTTTTGAAATGGTGTCAAGAACATACCTTGCCATGTGGGTTTGGTAGTTCAGGGCCCTAATGGCCAGAGTAGAGGATGTATTTACCTTTTTAACTGTCCTGTCCATAAATTTACTATCTTTATCAGTTGGATAAAGAGCCATAGAAGGTAGTTGTCTGGATGTCCTATCTGCAGTAACAGCTGTAACAGCTGGGTCTGCAGGAGGGTTCTTGTAGAGACACTTTGTGTCTTGGGGAACCTTGTAAAAACGATCAGGTTGTTAAGCTGCTGGAGGATGGAAGTCTGGTGACTGTAAAGCAGCTAGGAAGGCATCCTGAAAAGCAGGCAGTAAAGGAGGCACACCTCTTCTGGAGTAATGAATTCCTTGGGAGATTCAATTTGAGTTTCATAGGAGAAGGACTCCAGAGAAGAGTATTCTTCTTCAGACACATGGACTGGTTGAGGAGTGAGAGTAGGAGGGAGTTGCTGTGATTGTAATGCCTGAAAAGCCTGAAACAGGCTTTGAGAGAAGGATTTCCAGCCAGGCATCTGTGGGGGTACAGAATGCTTGAATTTCTGTTTCCTTTTCAAGAGGGTTGTAGGAGCATTCTGAAGAGAAGTGGACGTCAGCATAGCATGAACAGGAGGAGCAGGGGCTTCTGAGAACGTGAGCCGTGGTTCCCCTCCACCATCAGACTCTGATGGCTGAATTACCTCAGCGGACGTACCTTTGGTATCCCGCACCCCGGCTTCCATTAAGGTTCCAGCACCTGCTTTGGTAACTGTCATCTGAATGGACTCTGGGTCTCTAATCGCCTCTAGAGCCTGTTCAGACATCTGAGGTGCAGCCTGGGATTCGGGCCTAACTTTTTTCGCCTTCTTCCGAGGCGGTTCGTCAGAAGGTCCTACTCCTCCCTCCATGCCTACCGCCAAGCGTCTGAGTCTTTGGTTCTCAAGATAAAGATTTAAAACCACTAATCGGCTATGTAGGGTCTTGGGGATGAACGACTTACAGATTGAACAGGATGTATGATTGTGGGCCTTGCCTAGACAAAAAACACATTTATCGTGTGTGTCCTTGTGAGGAATCTATCTCCCACAAGCACACTTCCCTTTCCTAGCTGACATGTAAGTCTAAATCTAAACAGTAAGTAAAATAAGTAAGAAAACCCCACCGGGCACTTATCTGTAATGGTCAAAAACAGTCGTCTGGACTTTAACGATCTGGAATGCAGTCATCTGAAGAAGTGGAACTGGCAAACGGGTGTCCGATGATCACTGCGGCAGAAAAATTCTGATGAGGGTATGTGTAGACGTCACTTTTATACCTAATGTTGGTTTATGGCCCTAGTAACCAACGTCACATGTACCCTCTTGGACTAAGACTTTGGTATACTGGCCGGACGGTGGCGCTGCAAGCAGCATCTCCCTACTGTTACGAATACTGCAACATCAGAATAGAAGGACATCAGGGATTACATCTTCAGTTTCGGACCTGGAATTAGTAAGACCTACAATATCATGTTGGTTTGAGTGCAACTGCACTTCAAGGTCAACACGTTTGTTCCAAGATACTGGAACAGTGGTACAGACAATCTTTCATGCCTTTCAATTGCGTACAGCTCTGAGAGCAAGGATCAACAGGAATAATTAACAATGAACACGGAAAGTTGTATCAGAAGTACAGTGGTGGTATGAAGTTTAAATATTGTAAGGAATGTAGAGAAAAGAATGTCAGAGGAAGCTGTATAGAATAAGTGATGGTACAAAGTACTAAAATAGATGAAGTAGGACAGGCAAAGTAGTGTGACATACCCCTACATCGCAAGTTAATAGTTTACTGATAGGTGGGCTAAAAGTATTAGTCTTATAAGTAGTCTAATAGGCACAGATAATATCATCATCCAGAAAGTACTGATTGATAGAAAAAATATGCAGGGATTTGTAAGTACAATGGCTGCATATCAGATAGATACTGAGTTAAAGGAAAGCTTCTTAGGAATATCAGAGAACAATAATTTATTCTAGTGATGTAAGGTGACTTAGTTCAAGTAACATAAGGAAGCCTTTACTACAATTTATGGGTACATTGAGAAGATACACTTCAGGCAGCTACCCAAGTCAAAAAAAAATCTATTAGAAACCAAATACTGCAGACTTTGCTACCACCAAAGTCTGAAGGCAGAGGAATTAACAGGGGGTTTGGGACAGAAGAATTAGAAATATAGCTGTTACAGTAGAAAGGATATAAGGGTGTGACCCAAGGCAAAAAGACAAAAAAAAGTTCTAAAAGTAATGCTGCAACCTAAACTGCAATTACAGGAAGAGATAATCTGCAGTGCCTGATCTCAACAAAACCGGCAGACAAAGAATGTAAACTGGACATGGCAGGAGGTGAGTCATGCTACATAAGCTTATAATGATTTTAGTGTCACCAAAGTCTGTAAAAACATTCACCAACAGTGGGTATAGTCACAGTGCCCCTCAACTTGGATATTTACCTGTTGTGCCCTTGTGCTATGTTACCACATTTATATCTACTGGTTGCTCTCTGTCCCATTGCTGACATCCACCATTGATGTTCAGTATAGTGCACAGGTACAATTCAAGGTGTATTGCCTTCCCTCACTATCATTATATCACCGTTCAATGTCTTCTCCAGTAAATTCCAGATTCCTGACTTGCTCATCTTAACACAGTTTTCTGCATTATGCTGATGACATTTTAGTGTAGTAAAATTGGCTTAACAGCATATCAGTTACGCTAATGAGGGAATTCGGCATCATTGCTTTTGAATTGCTATCTTAGGGTTCTACCCTATTACAGCCAAGAAGCATTAGTGTGTTCATCCCCGCGTTTTCCAAGCCTAATTGGACATGTGCATATTATGTCCATGCAGAGAGTCTGTGAAGGCCATGTTACCTAAGCTCTTTGTTAGTGCTACATTTGTTAGTACACCACTGGTGCCCAACCATGAGTGTCACATGATGTGCAAACCTGCACCCATGCAGTCATCATGATTATTTTACTCCTTGTGAAGACCTCTAGAGTGTATATGGCCTCTTCATACACTGGTTTAATTAGGGCTCCTGCCTGGTGCAGCTAGGATACCAATACATTTTTGTATCACCTGCACTGGGGATATCAGGATTACCTGTTGGGCCATTAGAATGGCCCTTTATATAAAATAATTGCCTGGCACAAGGTTGCCAGTAAGTGATGCCAGCTGGATCACCCACTCTGGTGTACAGCACAACAGTCTTGGGGGGTTATCAGAGGGAGGCAGAGATTAGGGAGAAAGTGCCAAACTTTGTAAGAGCTATATAACTTTTTTTTTGGTATTGTGTGTTTTTTGTCTTCTTTTAAAATGGTCATAGAGTACTGAATTCTTCTTAATTTATTTTATAATACGGACATCTTTCTCAGGACATATGATAGACTCTGCAGGCAGCAGGGTACATATATGTCCATGACTGCACTGTGTAATTGCAGTTCTACTGGTAACATATATGTGTACCAATGTGATTTATTTTGTTCTCTTTCTCTTTGTGGTAGTATGCGGCTAATGGCAAGGGTGGAGGAGTATGCTGTCATGTCTTAATATTCCACCAAAAACTGCCATTATGGAGCTTAAGAAAATTTTGAAAGAAATAATCAGCTTTCAGCAGATAATAATACTTAAAGGTGGGGACTAGAAATTGATTTAATATACTTGAGGACCTCAAAGGGAAAATATAACAAAAGAGGGTAGATTTCTGAAGAAATTTATGAAAATATTTGGTATGGAACATGTGACTTCAATAGTAGGAACTCCAACAGAATTTACATATTACACCCTAAGGTATAACATATGGGCTAGACTAGACAGAAATGTGAATTTAAATGAAAGCTTCAACATACATCCCATAACACATCCAATAACGATTTCAAATCTTGCACCAATAAAAACTAAGATAAAAATGGAAGGTAATGAATTAAAAATGAGGCACTGGTGCTTTCCCACATACATGATAAAAACAGAGAAATGTAAGGAATGAGTAGTGGAAATTATTCTAGAGTTATTAGGGAAGATAGAAATGTATTTAGAAGGTATAACTGGTGAGTGGGATAAAATAAAAAATGGAGTTAAAAACAGGGTAGAAATAAAAGAGAAAGATATATGGTTAAGAAAAAAATATGAGTTATTTAGAGGGACTGACGAACGTTAAAGTACTACAGAATAAGGGGAATCTCAAAGAACATGAAAAGGCACAAATGTAGAGTGCTAAACAGATAATAAGGGAGTTTATAGATAATATGTATAATACTGCAGTGGTGGTGCTGCGGTAGTGTTGTCGCCTCACAGTAAGACGTTGTCCTGTTCGATTCTCAGCTAAAGCGTCTTCTGTGTGGAGACATGCGTGAATGGACGTACCTTCATTGAAGGTTGTGCATCAGAGCTGGCAACTCGGCACATAAAAATCTACTGCCAATCATTAGCAGACCGAAGTTCCGCTGTGGCGACCCCTAACCGGGAAAAGCCGAAAGACACAACATAGATAATATGTATGAGTTTTGAAGGACTGCTGTTAAGCAACTATTTTTGATAATAACTCCAGAGCACAAATACTTTTATCTCAATGACTTAGACAACAGAAAGTGGAAAGGGTTGTCAACAAACAGAAGGAGGCTATAACAACAAAAAAAAACTAGCGATCCTGTAGCGCTATTAGAGATATTTCGGAAATTTTATGAAAATTTTTTATAAAGCAGAGAAATGTGGAAATCAATAAAGAGTACAAATTGAAACATTTATGGAAGACTTAATTATGCCACGGTCAGACGTAGATGAGGCTTAACAATTAACAGTTAAGACAGCAGGAGATAAGATAAAAACAGATGTACCATAAATCTGCAGGAAAGTCTCCAGGAACATATGATATTACTGTGGAGGTTTGGGAGTTAGAAGGGAAGAAAGTCATAAAGACCTGGAAGAATTTAACATTACTTTAAAAGGAAAGGAAGCACCAACAACATGGAAGAAAGATATGGTGGGTGTAATACCTAATGATGGTAAAGGCCCATCAGACCCAGCTTCATGTAGACCCATTTCAATTTTAAGCCATTGTTTATGTCTATCCTAGCTAAAAAAATATCAAACGTGTTGCCAAAATTGACAGATATGGATCAATGGCCATGTGGTTTTGTGGAGGGGAGGCAAACATTTCACAAACTTAACAGATCAATGATGATCCAGAGGGAAGCAGAATGCAGGAAAATACCACTGTTGTTCGTAGTTCATGATGCAGGCAAAACATGTGACAGAGTAAGCCGGGATTTTATGAGTAGGACAATGGAAGCATTTGCATTCCCTGGTATAATAAAATGGTTAATTAGGTGGATATTGCAAAGGATGGGAGGAGTTTCTCTCTGTTAAGGTGTGTCTGAAAAGAGGAACCAGCAAGGGGTGTCCACTGCTGCCTTTGTTATTTGCTTTATATTTACAGCCACTGGCAAAAAAAAGAGACTCAGAAATTAAAGGATATGATTGGTATGGCAATCAAGAAAAGTTTTATTTGCAGGCAATATTATTTTGTACCAGATAAATCAAGAAAAGGACATCTTAGTATTGTGGAACATTTTGACACAGTTTCAAATCTTTTTGGGATACAAAAATCAATGAAGATAAAACAAAGGCTTTAGCCATAAATTATGTACTCACACATGAACTGGTTCAGCAATACCATATTTACAGGGATACAATAAGACAAAGTATTTAGATGTGTGGATTAGAAAGGTTTCTGTTATGTCAGCTAAGGATATTTGGGAATAGACTAACAAAATATACTAAAACAGAAACTGGAAGCTCTTGTTTATGGATATGGACAGCAAGATACAAGCAATGAAAGTGTTTTTAGTCTTTTAAGTTTTATATACAGGTCAAGCATATTTTATCAAGCAGAAGAAAGGTTGTGGACAGTAATTAATAAATGAAGGAATTTATGTTGAAGGGGAAGAGGGCAAGAGGGCAAGAGGGCAATGCCTTCTGTGTTCAATGGATTATCATCACTGTGGTAATTCATAGGAACCAGGTTTTTCCCAAAGGGGATGACAACACATTTTTTGGCATTGAGCTTAAGGCCATGGTTCTGACACCAGTCGTTGATCTCAGTGAGGCTATTCTGTAGGATGTCACCATCACTTGGGGAGTTAATAAAAGTTCACAACTTGCAATTGTCTGTGAACTTTGTCACCCTGAGTCCCTTCGTGTTGTCCTGGACTACACAGAAGTAGATACAAAACAGGAGAGGACCCAGGATCGAACACTATGGGACTCCACTTGTGACTAGTCAGCAGTCTGACTTGGAGTCAACTACTTTCACACTGTGGGTTCTATCTGTGAGCCAGTTTGCAACCCACCTAGTGATATAGGGATTGATGCCTAGCTTAGTGAGTTTTTCTATGATTCCTGGGTGGAGAATGGTATCAAAGGCCTTGGGAAGATCAATTAGGCTGTATGAACCACCCTGCCTTCATTCACAGTACAGGCATGATCTACCCTTCACAAAACCAAACTGTGTGGGATCCAGAGTTTGGTGGTTCCCTATATCCTTGTTTATTAGGTCCATGATGATGCGTTCCATACCTTTGCATATCAGGCTTGTCAGGCTAATGGGGTGATAGTTCCCAGTGTCTGTAGTCACTCCTCCTTTGTGGAGAGGGACGATTATGGCAGTGCTCCATTCTGTAAGGACAAAGCCTGAGATGAGGCTGTGATTGAACAGGGCACAGAGGTGAGGTTCCAGTTCACTCTGTAGTTCATGTAGAACACAACCAGGGATATTGTCAGGTCCCATAGAATCTGTATTCTTGGCCTTGGACAGTGCTGTTTTAACCTGTGCAGCAGTAATACTGGGTGCCTGGCAATCTACTGATAATGTGATTGGTCCTTTGGTTGGGGAGAGAGGGGTAAAGTTGGCACTGAATCTGTTGGCCAGTATATTGGCAATATCTGTTGGCTCGGTATAGGAGGTACCATTGTGCAGTAGCTCAAAGCAAATCTGGGTAAGGAAAAAACATAATGACTGTAACTGCAGTGCCTCTAGATATATTAATAATTATATCACTGCAATGTCAAAACGGCTAACATAATTGACTGAAATTGCCCTTTAAAAGAGACTGGATTTTAGAATCACCCATGGGAAGAAAAGCAGGAGCCACTTACTAAAATAATAAATGACACAAGACAACAAAAATAAATGAAAAACAGCTCCTTGTTGAAATGGGACTCTGATTGCCGAATCCCAAAAACAAAGAAAAAAAGACAGGGCACAGAGGTGAGGTTCCAGTTCACTCTGTAGTTCATGTAGAACACAACCAGGGATATTGTCAGGTCCCATAGAATCTGTATTATTGGCCTTGGACAGTGCTGTTTTAACCTGTGCAGCAGTAATACTGGGTGCCTGGCAATCTACTGATAATGTGATTGGTCCTTTGGTTGGGGAGAGAGGGGTAAAGTTGGCACTGAATCTGTTGGCCAGTATATTGGCAATATCTGTTGGCTCGGTATAGGAGGTACCATTGTGCAGTAGCTCAAAGCAAATCTGGGTAAGGAAAAAACATAATGACTGTAACTGCAGTGCCTCTAGATATATTAATAATTATATCACTGCAATGTCAAAACGGCTAACATAATTGACTGAAATTGCCCTTTAAAAGAGACTGGATTTTAGAATCACCCATGGGAAGAAAAGCAGGAGCCACTTACTAAAATAATAAATGACACAAGACAACAAAAATAAATGAAAAACAGCTCCTTGTTGAAATGGGACTCTGATTGCCGAATCCCAAAAACAAAGAAAAAAAGACTGAAAATACAAGAGCAAATGCTGAACATCCCTCTTCTCTTTTAAACTTTTTTCCAAGGGCAAACCCACCTGCATCCTCAACATATATCAACTCCAAGATTGCTATACACTGGAGAAAAGTTTACAGTGCAAGAAATGGCAGCCTCTGACTTAGTATATGTAAGTCATGACTTTTTGTTTTTTTCAGTCTCCTTATTTTGGGACTTGGCAATCTGAGTCTGGATATTTCAAATGGTTAACATGAAAAATGCAACATCTTATTAATCAATGACAAAGACAAGAAAAGTAAATGAAAAAGACACTTTCTTAATTAACAACACAGGCATCTGCAATAAATGAAAAAATATCTTATTAATCAACGAGAGAAGCAACAGAAATAAACAAACAAAAAAGCATCTTATTTGCCTCAGCAGCAAATTTTAGAAGCTTCATAAGCAAACCATAGGTCAGTGTCTCTCATAAAAGCTCGTGTTACTCGTTAATCATGAAAAAACTAAGTTCAATGTTATCTAGAAGTAGTACATGATCAGCAATTATCTTTCTGTTCCGGCACAAAACAGCTTACAGGCAAAGTCTTAAAGCAGCAAAAAGTATCAGAAAAAATGCTCATCTGTTTACAACAGAAGGAATGCCTTATTGTCATTGTTTGAGTATACTTTGTCCCCTAACAGTTTGCACCCATGGCTGACCCCCCCCCCCCCAACTCTACTGCATACATCTTTTGACTGTGCTACCTTCCTGCTTAACCATACAGTCTTCAAATTTGTCAGCAGTAACTTCTGGCTCCCAGTAAATAAAAAAAAATCTATTTCATCAAAGAAACAATATATATTCACTAGGAAATTGAGATGGTGTCCTGCTGTCAAGATGGCTGTACTTACTAGCTACGTGTAAAAAAGAATTCACTTGGAATAGCTTTCCTCTGGGAGTCCCAAAACTAAATAAACTTTCTATATTCTAGAAAAAAGCTACCAGACTGTCTTAAAAAACAATGTAAGTGCAATTGCTTAAAACGAGCTACAGGATAAATTCCAGAAGTCGTGTTCTACATCACAGCACAACTGCATATGAAAACTTCTGCTGGGCAAAGAATTATGGTTGAATACTACAATCACTTAAAGCAGAACGTCAAACAATGTATAAATGCAAAACTGTTACTGTTACTTCTACTGCTACAAGCTGCATCATTTTAACTGGTGTGCTTGTTATTTATTTATTTTATTTATTTTACATTTGTTGACCGGGCTAGTATAACTGGATACATGTCCATTTTCAGTAGAGGCCCGGGGAGATAAGCTCCAAGATAGAACAATGAAATTAACAAGATAACAAATAAGGAAACATTACACAAAAATCATATTTACAATGCATATTACAGGTTATCACAGTAAATTCAGCAGTGCAGAATACAGGCATAACATAGCATGCTAGTACACTCAAGATGTTCTAGAGGGAGATAGTATTATGGTCAATAAGGAAGGAATTACAGTTAATGAGTAGAAGGGGTAGGAAGAGCAAAGTATTAAGAGACACAAAACTA